>NC_134703.1:88616504-88849004 GCF_043290135.1 Rhipicephalus microplus
GATTAATTTACCGCTTCCGAGTATAGATTAATGTTGCTATTTATTAGTTCGTTTTGAGCGATAACGAATTAGACAATTCTTGATAGCTCATATAGCTTAGACGATTCATTATAGCGGATCTTTCGCGCCTACACGAAACGCTGAAAGTGCCTACAATAGGGCGTTTCAGCTTTTACGTATACTTCTTAACGTTACCGTGTTACCGGTTTACGTTTACCGTGTTACCGGCGCCCGAGTTTTAGCAGCGTTTTGCTACACATACGGGAACCGTTACGTCCGTACGTAAAAGTTTACGTTCGCCAATGGTGATGATCATGGATGCACACATATTCGTTTTCTCTTAAATAAAACTTAACCAGCGCTGTGGCGCAAATATAATAGCTTTTAACATGTAAAATTATCAAGTGTTTTGGTGCTATATAATCACCTAACCCATTAAAGTTGGCTGCGTGCAGAAGGCTATAAGGAGCCACCGCATAATTCTTTAAGCCTCTCTGGCTAAGCCTCTCTGGTTGAACGGTCAGCGGCTAGCCGCATTCGCAAAGTGGTCGTCGATATGGCAAAGAGTGTGCTCCAAGATCCATTCCTGGCTCCAAATCTACCGTGGAAGTACATCGACGATCTACTGATTATAGATCTGCTACAGCCGCAAACAGTTCACGATGGCACCACTACAGAAGCGACGGCCGCTCCGTGGTGCGCGTTCGTGCAACGTCGTATAGTAAACCGGAGATGTGACACCGGGTGCGGCTTATCGGGCGCGTGGCGCGGAAACCAGCGGCACGACGCCAGGCGGCGCGGTGGTCCGGAAGTGGTGCGTGCTGTCGCGACACACTTTCACCCCCCACCCCTCTCTTTCGGAGTAGGCAGAGGCTTGCGCATGGCCCCCGTACCAGTGTATACGGTCGTACTGCATGGTAGCTCCAACTTCCAGCCACAGTTTTGCTCCCGGAGGCAGACCGCGGTTTCGGCCCCGGAAGCTGTAAAGGGGACGCAAGCATAAAGATAGCCGCGCATCGCCGACCATGTGGCTAAGTAGCCACGCCGGTTGCGCACCCGAGATGGATGGCTGTCGACCGTGATCGTGCGTCAAACGGGCGGCGACCCTGCAGCGCCTTTTAGGCCGAGAGAGCCGCTTAGAGAAGAACAGCAATGCGTTCCCCGAGCTGCGTAGTATAGTACCTCGCTTTTAGCTGTGTATTACACGAGACGGGCCATCGTCCTTTGCCCGTCGACGCCGTGTTTCCGGTCTGTTTACCTTCTAGTGCCAATGGGTGGCCCGCGACACGCCTCCTCGGTATATGGATGAATAACCGAGAAGGCGGAGTGTCCCTCCTCGATTCGTTATATATATATATATATATATATATATATATATATATATATATATATATATATATATATATATATATATATATATATATATATATATATATATATGGCGCCAATACCATGTCGTAATATTGTGTCCTCTGCGTGTTTGGGAACTCTGCATGCCCATGTCAAAATCAATTTAAAGCCTTTCGATAAAGTCTTCCTATTATAGCACTAAAAAGTTCTGAGTCGTTCATTCGATGAAAGAATACAACGCAAGCTTGTACGCGACATAATAAGTGGACGCATTTCTTTCGACCGTCAATGCTTCCGGCAATACCCAACTGCAATGAAAATTGTTTGTATCAATCACATCACCGCAACATAAGAATACGCGAAACTCATCTTGCCGACCTCGACACAATGAGCGGTGATCATTTGTCATATTTCTTGAATGACTTGAGCCAAAGCGCGTCACCTTACGCCACACTCAGGGCTGTTTTTCCCCTAGGAAGAAAGCAGGTTGGCCAGCAGTAGAACACCGTGCGGACCAACCGTACCAAAGGCAGTGAAAGTGTGATGGGACATCAAAAGCGTTCAACTGTGGCCCAAAGGAGAAGACGAACGGCGGGCGTCTTATTTGGTCTCTTTGTCAGCTTTCTTTGGCGACTTATACTCGTGAGAGTCAGTAAAGCTGAGCGCAACCGTGGAGCATTCTGGCGGTCTTGCCTCGCAAGAGGTCTCTTTCAGAAAGGGGCGAGCGGAAACGAAAGCGTCGAGAAATGGTTGCGTCAACAGGGGTCGGCTGAACAATGACGGAGGCATCCCGCGGCGTGAACCAACAACCGGCTCCAATTACTTCACACACGCCCCCTTCTTTCGGTGTGACAGCGAATTCTTCGAGCCCTCTTTGCCTTTACGGGAGACTTCAAAAGCATTTGATGCAGGTAGTAAACGCAGTCGTGCTTTGAGAAGAAGAGGGGCTGGGGGAGGCTCCATGATATGGGACGTTTGTAGCAATGGCAGGAAATGTTTAGGACGTTCAAGGAAAAATGCTTTTCAGAAACCCCTCCTTCGTAGCGGGTATAACGTTATCGGAATTTGTGCACTTAGGTAGCTGCGTATTGTTCCCGTCCCATCCTTTCAAAGTACACGGTTGCCAACTTGGTGCCTATCTTATTAACCTTCCTGCATGGCTTTCCATCACCATTTCTCTTCTCTGCCTCTACGTGGAGCACATCAGCAAGTTGGCAAATGAGGTTGTTTTTGCAGCAAAACTGCAGTTTTACCACGTGCAGGTCTCGTTATATATATATATATATATATATATATATATATATATATATATATATAGTAGAGCGTGGTGCGCAGTTGCTTCCTCGCTATCTGACCTTGGTGGCAATAACAGAAAATTGAAAAAGAAAACTTGCACTAAGCTGTGCGAGGCTTAAGATTGCAATACTGAACAATACTGAAGACTTGCTTTTATATAGCTTCAAGGCTTTAGCTAGGTGATGTTAGTTTCTATCTAGGTTAATTCTCAGGCCAAAGGGATTCGAGTTAAACGACAGACAGCCTATATGCAGACATGGCACTGATCTCCAAGCTCGAGATGCAGAAATTGGTGCTGAAACCAAGCGGTTGAACTTATCTCACATCAGGTCGTCGTTGGCGTAAGCCTTCCGTCGCTTGGTATACTCTTCTCGCAGCAGCCTTTGCCTTTCTGGTTACCTGTAGCATTGGGCCAACTGCTGCCTTTTCCCTTTTTAGTAAACCAGTATACTGAGCATGGAAAGTTACCCGATTTCTGTTAGACACATATCCGTTTATAGCGTTATATAGTTTTCTGATAGACCGCACAGACTTCCGTGGCTCATACCTGTTTGTTGGTACTGTTGTCTTCTTTGATTTTAGTTGACCAGTGAGGACGAGTCGTGGAATTCACCCAATCTATGTGGTACGTACCTGATAGGCCGCACAGGATAGATGGCGCACAATTTCCACGTTAAAAGACGCTTAATTAAGTTGTGCAATGTTTCTATAATGAATGACCCATCACACTTCTTATTACCACATAGTTTAGACGCGTTTGTTAAGGTATGCGATCAGCTAACCGTCATGTCTTGATTGCTGCTATATGTTTGGTTTCCAGTTATTGTGTTCAGGTCCCAAAGCGACAAATTCAAATATATTTGACCGCACGCTTACTGCGGTAAAAGATTATTGGCAGAATTTAACAGTCTGAGTGTATAGCTTGATACAAATGTAATACGAACATTACAAGCACGTAGAAAAAGAAACGACGAAATGATATGCATGCACTATAATAAATGAAATCGACTGTTGTTGTTTGACAGCTCTATAGATCCCGGGATTGTGCAAACACGCCAAGTTGGTATTCTATACAACAGCCACGATGACGTCATGGCGCCCAATTTTCGCTCTTTTAACTTGACGCCTTCTTTTTCATGTGTAGAAAATTAATGCCTTTAAAACAAAACAAAAAACTAGCACCGGAAACCATTGTGCACATGGACCGTTTTAAACGTTAACTTTCGTTGTGACGTTGTAATCATGCGGCGAAGTAGCTTTTTCTTTGCTTGCCCTCGGTTCCACAGCCCCACGCATGCCCACGCGAGGCACACGCGACCGGCTTCTCCAGCTGAAGCTCTTGTTGCGCAAAACCGTTCAAAGGACGCAAGACGCCCCAAAGAGAGGAGCTGATAAGAATGCAGTGTCTGGTGCATGGTCAGTCAGAGTGAGCAGGAGGGTTGCGCTGCTTCCGAAGGCGAGGAAGCCAGACGCGTCCATTAGAAAAGGAAAAGGCCTTTCACTAACGTGAGAAGCGAGCCGACCAGAAGCGCCAGTGAGTCTGAGTAAAAGGGGGATACACTCACGAGGCGAAACGCTGTGGGCAGTGTAGAGGAAAGCAAACAAAACGAACGTTGCTCGCGTTTCCAAACAAGCCTAAGACGTACTAATATCTTCTTTGAGTATGCCGGCAAAGGAAGGAGAAAATAAAACAGCAACAAGCAAATGGCAAAAAAGGGAAGAACCTAAAAACGGGTGTATAGCAAGGATTACGACGTCGTGCATCTGGGCCTTAGCGCTTTGCGAAAACTGCTGAGAGCTAAAGAATGCCGCAAGAAACGCCTTTACTTTGGCGGCGCCGTCGAAGCCAACGGTAGTCAACACCAGCCTGCAGCGAAGCCATCGTGTCTCTCGGTGTAGCTACGTGCTTGTATAAGACTGGTCGCGCGTCTCAATCCACGACACCGGGCAGCTGTCCGCAGCGTTGTATCCACGCAAGCGTTACGACCAGGAGTGCGACCATTGTTGCCGGCTCGCATCGGCACCACCGCGGTGAGACCTTGCGCCTTCGGGCTTTGTGTGGACAAAGGAACGGCTATACCGGCGGTCATACACGGCCGTTCCCCCGCGGGTGAAAAGGGTGCTCGGCCCCGCTTGCCGCGGTTATATCACAGCGTATGCTTCTATGCCACGCGCGCTTCCTTGTCGGCTCCCGCCTCCCGTTCGCGGTTTGGGGCGTGAACGCCAGGCAGCCCAGCCCACCGCAAGGAGAGGCCACGCTGTTCTTCTTCGATTGTGTCGGGAACTCTGCACTTTGCCGACGGTCAACAGCTGACGAAGGCCGAGTACCCGTTTTCAATAGCGACGTACTATGCAGGCGCGCGCCCGTGGCTTACAAAGGGGCTGTCGTCACTACGCCGCCTCGCGCTTTGAACCGCGCGTGCCCATTGATTGCGACCTCAGGACGCAACGGAGCACCTGCTGCGACTTGACTCAACGTCGCAGCACCGTGTTGGGCAGCCGGTACGTGAGCGCCAAATGAGGCATGAACGACGCGACCTTTCTTCGTGCAACCTTGCTGTTGACGGTGCGCATTAAAGGTGTTTGTTCGGTAATCCCGTTCATCACGGTTTGCGTTCCTATACGACGTCAATGCCGAACACGGAACCATTCATGGAGGCACTGTGTGTTATGGGTGAGGGAGAAAAAAACATGGAGGAAAGCACACGTGGACGTTAAAAAATACGCGTAAGCATTACTTTCTGTATACGCATCACATCCTTATATCGGTGGTTTTACTTCAGCTCCGTCCTTGTTTGTAGACATATACAGCTAAGATCACCGCTCCCTCCCCTGTTACCAATATACTTACATCCTCCGAAGAAGGCTGGTCCACCAGCCGAAACTGTTAGGATTAAATAAATATTTTATTGTTTTGTTTCCTATACTGCACTATTCTCGAAGTTTATAACTATATATATATATATATATATATATATATATATATATATATATATATATATATATAGTGAGCTGCGGGTCGCTGGAGAGTGCGTCCGCTCCGTAGGACGGTTTCTTCACGCAGGTCGTCGCGCACAGGTTCGTTGAATGGCTGCGCCATTGTAATGACACAACACCCGTTCGTCGGGCAAGCTGCTCTATTCTGCCTATTCTTCCTCGCTGTCCAGCCCATGGCCTACAGCTGCCGCGCCGCTTACATTACATTATCAATGACTGGCAAGATAAGATGGCAGCATGGGTAGTGTCAGCCAAGCCATCAATGACATACTGGCGGGCAGCCGCAGAGATCCATGTAATGCCACATTTGTCGAGAAACCAGAGCTTATCGTAGACGTATTTATACGGGCGTCTTCCGATGGAGCTTGGCGACGCGATCGCATGCAATGGTCGTCGTATGCGGATGGAAGTGGTGGGAAGGCCGAGACGAAGGCTGTAGTCTAGCCACTCCAGGATTTGTACTTGCAGCCATTGTATTGATGCCACGCTTTGGCGGACTCGCGCAGTCGGCTTACGGTTAGCGATAGCGTCACGTCGTCAGTCCATGCATGTCCACGGGTCAACGAATGAATTTCATCCAGCCAGACGGTTGGGTCTTGATCAATGCCGGTAAAGTCAGGAATTTCAGCCATGGACGGAGGGGGCAACGTGGTACGTGCACAGGCTGCTGAGAAGGTGACGGTGGCGTCTGCAAGACGCTGGCTCGAAGTAGCGATGGCCTGCAGAACCGTGCAGAGTTCGCTTGTGGCTACAGGCGAGGAATTACGCCTGCAGGTCTTCTGGCGATGGTACTGACGTTGCTCCAGGGATGGTACCTGAGGCGAAGTCCAAGCGAGCTGTACGGCGTCCCTGGACAAGGAGACGGTTTGCGAAGCCAAGTCAGTCTAGTCACCTTGTG
This sequence comes from Rhipicephalus microplus, assembly GCF_043290135.1. Classification (NCBI taxonomy): domain Eukaryota; kingdom Metazoa; phylum Arthropoda; class Arachnida; order Ixodida; family Ixodidae; genus Rhipicephalus; species Rhipicephalus microplus. Next base: position 88,623,046 of record NC_134703.1, read on the forward strand.
GTTTGGCAAGAACGCCTGCAGGCAGCGCGCTGGCTTCGGTACCCGTGGTGGCCAGGTCGGATGCTATGGCCTCGGGAGCAGGAGCTGCGGGTCGCTGCAGAGTGCGTCCGCTCCGTAGGACGGTTTCTTCACGCAGATCGTCGCACACAGGTTCGTTGAACGGCTGCGCCATTGTAATGAGCGAGCCAGACACAACACCCGTTCGTCAGGCAAGCTGATGATGATGGTGATTCCACAGCCATGGCTCGTACCCACGCAGGGGAATTGGCCGAGAATGGATGACTTAATTCAGTATAAGTTTTTTTTTCAATATCGAAACCACCCACTGTTCTATTCTGCCTCTTCTTCCTCGCTGTCCAGCCCATGGCCCACAGCTGCCGCGCCGCTCTTCGTAACAATATATATATATATATATATATATATATATATATATATATATATATATATATATATATATATATATATATATATATATATATATACATATATATATATATATATATATAAGGGAAAGAAGTGTATACCTAAGGGCTCGTTTTTCCATGTTTTAACCCAATATTAATGAGATCTAACAGACAGTAATGCCAAGGAATGTACAGGGGAAGTTATTAGAACCAATGGAATGTAAATAAGAAGAAAGAAAAGTGGATGAAAAAATAACCAGCCGTGAGCAGGAATCGAACCTACAACCTTCGAATAACGCGTTCGATGCTCTAACCACTGAGCTACCACAGCGGCTTTCCCCCCATCCACTTTTTGGGGTTTATATGTGAATTTAGAAGTAGGAGTGACAGTCAGCGCCATCTATAAGCCAAGCGACGAGTGTGAAAACACTCTTATGCGCATGTTTGGCGTCACGTAGCACGTGAACTTATTATGAGCGGGCAGCTGATTAATTGTCCCTTCTATACAACCTAAACACACCAAGTCTGCCAGCACGAGACCCTCGTTAATGAATTAAGGAATGAAGTGTATACCTAAGGGCTCGTTTTTCCGTGTTTTTACACAATAATAATGAGATCTAACAGACAATGGGGGGGGGGGATGATAAGCAACAAGAGAGAAGGCAGGGAGGTTAACCAGGCACATGCCCGGTTTACTACTCTACGCTGGGGGAATGGGAAGGGGGCATAAAGATGAGAGAGAGAGAGAAAGAGAACAGAAAGAGAGAGAGAAAAAAAGAGGATTGTCAGTCAATAGGCTGGCGCGTATGCAGCGGTGGCACTACACAAAAGTTAAAGGTTGTCACGTAGGCCTGTAGTCCTCAAAAAGCACAAGACAGCTTTGAGTACTTTCTTAGCTGACGAAAGGCGAAGACGGTGTTCCAGTAGCATCTGCATAGAGAGTGGCCGATCATCCAATTGTCGCAATGCGTCCGAAAGCTTCTGTCTTTCGGAGGCAAATCGAGGGCAATGGCATATCAGATGGTCGATGTCTTCTTTGGCGCAGCAGACGTCGCATTCCGCATTGTCGGTCAATCCGATGATGGTTCTATATGCTTTTGTGAAGGCAACCCCCAACCAAAGGCGACAAAGAAGCGAAGCTTCACGTCGACGAAGTCCAGATGGAGGTCGAAGTTCCAGTCGAGGGTTTATTTGGTAGAGTCTCGTATGTCTATTGCTTGGGGTGTTCCACTCCTGCAGACACAGACTACATGCCAGGTGACGAAGTTGCTTTGCAGCGTCAGTCCTTGACAAAGGAATCGGAAGGATGTGCTCTTCTTGGTGCGATGTGCGAGCCGCGTTGTCTGCAGAATAATTGCCACTGATCCCACAATGACCAGGAAGCCACTGAAACTTGACCTCGTGGCCTGTTTCTGTGACGTGGTGAAGCTTGACAACTTCGTAAGTTAACTAAGTTAACTGTTCATGGCAACCTTGTCGAAGGACTGACTGCATGCTCTGTAGGGCCGGTTTCGAGTCGGAAAACACAGCCCATTTACTCGGTCTCCGAGATTTGATGTACTCTAGGGCTCCACGCAAAGCCGCAAGTTCTGCCGCCGTAGGCGTAGTGGCGTGTGACAGCTTGATTCGCAGAGTGATTCTTCTAGGTGGAATCACCGCCGCACCACAAGAACCAGGCGCTGTAGTTGACCCATCGGTGTATATGTGCGCGTGCACGGTTATTGTACATTTCGTGCAGAATGTTCAAGCTCAATTGTTTTAGGGCTGATGAAGGCAAATTTGATTTTTTCTGTATTCCTGGAATTGAAACACGTACTTGCGGAAGTGTCAGGCACCACGGAGGATACACCAGTTTCTCTGCAGGCGTAAAACCTGACGTAAACGACGCACGATGTGCACAGACAATTGCACTAAATTTCGTGCGGGGCCTCTCAGTAGCGAGGGTTGCCAAGTGGTGGGAAGGATTCATAGCATGTTGCCTGAGGTACGTACGCATCGTTTCAATGGTGATGTGCGTCATGATCGAGTAGTCCTGTGCAATGGCAATTGTTTCAGCTGTCGATGCGCAGCGGTGTAAACCAAGGCATATCCTAAGCGCCTGGGCTTGAATATTTTGGATTGTGCGCAGGTTCATTTTGCACGTGTTAGATATAACAGGTAGGTTATACCGCAGAAATCCAATAAATAATACCTTGTACAGCTGTAACATAGACTTGACCGACATTCCCCAACTATTCCCAGCAAGAAACCTGAATAAGTGACAAATGGCGGTCAACCGCCTTTTCACGTATAGTTTACGTGGGGTGTCCAAGACAGGTTTCTGTCGATTACGACTCCCAAGAACCTGTGACTCTGGCTGCATGACACCAACTGCCTGTTAATTGATATGCCGTAAGTGGACACTGGTTTTCTGGTGAAAGCCACGACTGCACACTTTCCACTTGCGATTTCGAGCCCTTGTTCACGTAGGTGGTGTGATGCACTGATGCTACCTTCTGAAGTAGAGCGCAAAGTTGAAGTCAAGTCACACCTGATGTCCACACACAGATGTCATCAGCATCAATGTGAAGTCGTACACTGCTTGGTTGCTTGCCAACTAGTTCAATGAGTGTTAGGTTGAACAGCGTCGGGCTTAGCACTCCGCCTTGCGGGAATCCTCGGCTGCAGTAATACTCGGGTGTCGGGCCATTCTCTGTCTGCACGTGAAATGATCTATTCTGTAGGTAGCTTTGAACCCACGCATATATCCTGCCACCGAGTCCCACTCCTTCTAGTGCACTGAGAATGGCTTCGTGGGTGACATTGTCGTATGCCCCTTTAACGTCAAGAAACAGAGCAGCAGATAACCGTTTGCAGGCCTTCTGGTGTTCTACATATGCCACCAAGTCAACTACATTGTCAATTGATGAGCGGCCTCGTCTGAACCCGGACATAGCATCTGGATATATTTCATAAAACTCTAAGTACCATTCCAGACGCGTTAAAATCATCCTTTCCATAACATTTCCCACACAGCTCATGAGGGCAATCAGGCGGTAAGAGGAAATGTCCAAAGGTGACTTGCAGGCTTTGAAAAGGGGAATCAGGCGACTTGACTTCCATTCCTGTGGAACCATGCCAGTTTGCGAGGAGTCATTGTACAGCAGCAAGAGTGCCTTCCTAGCGTGATCTCCTAGGTGACACAGAGCGCGGTAAGTGATGCCGCCAGGTCCTGGCGCTGAAGAACGTCTACACAAAGCAAGCACAGCCTTTAGTTTGTCCATTGAAAACGAAATCACCGTTCGGGGATCACGTGTGGATACAGAAAGTTGGGCGTCTTCGTCCCATTTATATTTTCCTCGCAGGCAATCCATTGACAGAAAACATCTTCGACATCAATCCCTTCGCAGCGTATGTGAAGTGCCACACATTTTAATGGGTAGCGCTGAGTAATGGTTGTACGAAGACCCCCGACAGTTCTCCAGATTAGTGACAGAGGCTTTCTGGGATCCAAAGACTCGCAAAAAGATACCCATCGTTGCTTACCCGACTTGTCCATATGACGCTGTATTTTCTTTTGTGTGCGTCTGGCCACTCTCAGATCATCAAGTGACTTCGTGCGTCTATAACGTCGTTCTGCACGACGACGAATCGCTTGGAGTTTCTCGGGATCAACATCCATATCAGTGCGAGATGAGCTCACCGGGAGCGAACACGTGGTTTACTGTAGGGCACTCTTTATTGCGTTCTCTAGGTTGAAGCGTGAGGCGCCAACATAATCTTCCATGATTAACTTGTATTTTTGCCAATCGGTGCACTGGACGCCTCTGGAGGACTTGAGACTTGGAAAGCCGTCAATCCTCAGGTATGTTGGGATGTGGTCCCTGCCCCTTGTTTCCAAGTCCGAAAACCAGTGCACTCTGCTGGCGAACGAGCGTGAGACGGAAGTGAGGTCCAGGCAACTGCTATAGGCCGATCCGCGCAGATAAGTAGGGCTGCCGTCATTCACGAGGATAAGTTCACAATCAGAAGCGAAAGACACTAACTGTCTACCTCTAGTGTTTACCCTGGAGCTTCCCCATAAGTAGTGGTGGGCATTGAAGTCGCCAGTTATCACCCATGGCTGGAGAGTTGAATTCGAAATTCCGCGCAAGCGCTCACGGTCTAGGCGACTTGATGGAGGTAAGTATACTTACCTCCATCAAGTCGTCTAGACCGTTCACTATCACTATCATCGGAGCCTATCGGCTCCGATAGTGAATATGGTATTTTTGTTTTTTACTGTTAGGCAAACGTACTGGTCTTCTTCGTCAGGGGGTACAGGGTGATGAACATAAGATAAGTCACGCCGTATGAACACAACGAACTTGCTGCGCTCTCCGTGGGTAGAAGACATAAAGCACTCATATCTAGACAGTCTCATGTGAGCTGACAGGTTCGGTTCACAAATTATAATTATGGAGAACTGGTTCGTGTATACATATTGTCGGAACTCAGACATGCGCGCCTTAAGTCTTCTGGCATTCCACTGAAGTACAGATGCGTCCTTGACCTCCTCTTGAAAGGATAAGATGTTGTGGGCCATCGTTTTACCTTAGAGCTGCAAGCACCGGACTCAAAGTGTCCAGCACCTGGAGTGCGCTCTGCGCTGACGGGGTGTTCATGTTTCTTAGGAGCGTGCGCATTGCGCTCATAAGGGTCTGCAACATGTTAATGACCTGGCAATTCTCAGTTGTCTTTTCATCAGTGGTTCATGATGGCATCGAGGTTGGCGGGATTCGATGCACCTCTGAAACATGCTGTGTTCGTGGAAGTGATGGCCACTCTTCACGAGGTGGGAGTCTTGACCCTGATTCTGTTGTTGGTGTATCTGTCTTCACAGAGCTTGATGATGGGGGGCCAGCTCTTCTTGTTTGAGATGACGTGTCTCTATCGGCAGATGTCACGTTTCGTGATGACCTTCTGTGGTGACGCTGACGTCGCCTGACAGTAGCAGCAGCTTCTCCGTGCGTTGAATTGTCGCGCACCATGCATTTCAGCACCGCGCGTTCATTTCACACTCGTGGGCAATCATTAGACGACGCTTTATGAGCGCCGTGGCAGTTGAAGCATTTGAACACAGTTGCGTGGCAGGTGTCTTCTGAATGAGGTTCAGCACACCACGGGCACACGACATTGCTGGTACATACTCCTTTTACATGTCCCATCTTGAAACGTCTGAAGCATTGTAGGGCTTCGGTATGTATGGACGGACCTGGTGGCGAACGTGGCCAACTTTGACGTGTGGGGGAAGACTGTCTCCCTCAAAAGCAATCTTCAGCTAACATGACTGACCAAGCCTTGCGATGTGCTTGATGACGATGTCGTTTGTAGTTTCCATTCCCGCTGACGGTCTTCTAATCTTTATAAAGCCAACTAACAGATAATAATGCCAAAGAAAGTATAGGGGAAGATATTAGACCAAATTGTAATGTAAATATGAAGAAAAGTGGATGAAAAGATAACTTGCCGTGGGCACGATCCAAACCTGCGAGTTCTTATAGTATTAAGGTCGTGGTTGTCCCGGCTACTGTACAGATCTCTGTGAAACTCCTCCGCTATTTTAACAATCCTATCTATATTGGTAGTTATTTTGCCTTCTTTCTCCCTTAGTGCATACATCCGATTTTCGCCTATCCCAAGTTTCTTCTTCACTGCTTTGACGCTTCCTCTGTTTTTCAGAGCGTGTTCAATTCTCTCCATGTTATACCTTCTTACATCGCATACCTTACACCTATTAGTCAACTTCGAAAGCTTTGCCAGTTGTATTTTTTTTTGTTGTTGTACTAGAGGCTTTCATGATTTGACACTTCTTAATGAGATTCTTCGTTTCCCGAGAAAGCTTGCCAGTGTCCTGTCTAACTACCCTGCCTCCAACTTCCACTGCACACTCCGTAATGATACTCGTCAGATTATCATTCATTGTATCTACGCTAAGGTTCGTTTCCTCACTAAGAGCCGAGTACCTGTTTTGAAGCGAGACTTTGAATTCCTGTACTTTCCTTCTCAGTGCTAGCTCATTGATTGGCTTCTTGCGTATCAGCTTCTGTCGTCCCTTCTTCAAGTCTAGGCGAATTCGAAACCATACCATTTTATGGTCACTGCATCGTACCTTGCCAACCACTTCCACATCCTGCACAATGCCTGGGTGTGCACTAATTATAAAGTCTATTTCGTTCTTATTTTCTCCATTAGGGCTCCTTTATGTCCATTTGCGGTTTCCTCGTTTTCGGTAGAAGGTATTCAAAACTCGTAAAATATTGCGTTCTGTGAATTCTACTAGTAGCTCTCCTCTAGCTCTCTATGTGTTATGTATATAGCACCCAGCACCTCCACCAAATGTGACGGGGCGAGGTCTAGGCTTATAGGATAGCGTCCACCGAAAATCGGCAGCCGAACAAAATGTCTGAGTTGCCTCTCGCGCAAGCGCCTAACACACAGGCGTCTTCTTCATCTTCGCAAAGTGCCACGCTTGCTCCTGTCGATGATGCACCGTAACAATATATAGCACAACTATAAAAGGTGTGTTTTAACCAGTGATTCAGGGCGATGTAAACTGGCGCACAACCCTACCACGTAAGGAACGAAATCCTTCGGAAATACTTTCCGCAAAGCCGTTCACTTGTCAAAGCAGCTTCAGTGAATAATTGAGAGCTGTACATTATACTCCTTGTCGCAAATATCCACAACGTGGGTAGATGAGTGCACCATACTTTCCCGCTAGGAAGCGAGAAGCATGTGACAGGACTTCAATGTTAGTTCTGCACCATGATCAGGACAGTCCAGTGTGCGTGTTTTCTGCGGCCACCCGTACTTCTCTCGCTCCTCTGTTCCCTACTTGTCTGTCCCCCTTTAACCCTTTCCAAGTCCAGGGTTGCCAATCAGATATTTGTTTTCCGGTTAACCTCCGTGTGTCACATCTCTCTCTCTCTCTCTCTCTCTCTCTCTCTCTACACCAAGGCTCCAATCCATCATCGTGGAACCTCGTATCGGCTCAGACAAGAAGCAAAAAAGAAACAGGCTGACAAGTGGACCGTATACGGGAAACTAAGAAACAGTCCTTACATTGCGGAAGAAGTATACTGTTATACTATCCTCTCCTCGGACACCCCTGAGCCCCGATGTGTACACTGATGCGCTCACCACGGGAGTCTCAGCAGGAATGCCAAGAGGGCAACGACGATCGTAACTACTTAAGAAGAGACACCTCTTCCTGGAGTGCGCTATAGTGCCGACGTATGACGCAGCGTGAGCGCACGTGGGCCTCTCCATGGACTTCGCTAACTAGAAGCGGCCACTGCTGGTGGCACGCTCTTGGCGGCATCCCGCTAAGTTATGGGCTCGTATACCTGTGTTCACGCCACGCATGTGGGGCCGCTGGAGCACTCGCGTGGCGGCCATTGGCCGGCATGGTCAGTGGGTGGCCGCGCGCTCACGATCTTCTTCTTTTTTTCCTGAGAGACCAGCACTTAATTCCAGTCATGTTTTTTTTTTCCTGAAAAAACGCACTGGCGAAAAAAAAACGAAACAGACAATAACAAAAAATAAGTCTGAGCTGCTGTCTTCTAACTCGCGATCTGAGAGAAGACGTCAACTCTGCACGAGATTCGCGCCACTGCAACGACGGGACATTCCCCTTTTGAGGGCGCATCGAAGGAAGAGCCATGATCCACCGCGGAACGGCAGGTTTGCAGTTTCCACTTTCCCGGGGCTGTCGGTGACAACTTACAACGCGCCAAAAGCAACACCTTCTGTGTCCAGATTTCGCACGGATCCAGTTATACTGACTTCCTTTACCTTTACAAACGGTTAAATAAACAAATGCAAAACATGTTTGTATCTCGTCTGAGGCACGTGCTCGTAGTTTGGCTATTCGCGCTTGAAACTGCGTGCATATCCGAACTGTGTTTAGCCGTGGCCACAGCCGTCGCCGTTATTGGCCAACACATCACCGCCATCATCATCGACGGTGGGTGGGATGGGACAGGGATTAACACTTTTTTCCCCGTGCCTAGCCCCAAGGAAACGCCGCACTTCCAATAAAGTTCATTCATTCATTCATTCATTCATTCATTCATTCATTCATTTGCGTTAAGTTCCGGGCACCGGCCACTCCGCTGTGGATTGCTCTCGGTTGTTCGTCGCCCGTCTCGCAGCTCAGCTGGCACGCGGTCGTCTGGAGCAGCTTTCAGCTCCTCACTTGGGTGCCCCATCCACTCTACCTTCGGGTGTGGCAACATGGGTGGCGCCCGCCAGGGCGCTAGAGGTGCGCTCAACATACTACCCTTCGCTATTTTCTTTCTATCTTTCTTTGTTTGTTTCTTTCTTTATTGAGTATCCCCTACATGGTTACGAGTGGCGCTGGCTCACACTCCCATGTTTACAAACACATAAATACCCAATAATGTGAATGAGAAATCGATCACCGCGGTTGCTCAGTACTAGAGATTCAGCATCGGACGCGTTATCCGAAGGTCGTATGGGTTCGGTCACTACCTGTGCCAAGTTATTTTTTTCATCTACACCAGTTCCTTTTAATTCATGTCATAAGTATCACGCCGGACAAATGCTGCATTTAACGTAGCATTCATGTCGCCCAATCGACCCGCGATCGATATTCAAGGCTCGCTTATTTTTCTATTTCATAATAATGACGTGTAAGTAATGTATGGCATAATTTACTTGCCTAGCACTGCTGGTGCTGGTGTCGCAAACGTTAGTGATGCCGTCGCTACGTGACTACAAACAACATACTTGCATCTTTTCTAGATACGTGAGCGCGCATAATATTACTACTTGTGTTTACTGTGTACTATGTCCGTCCGCCTCATAATGTTGTGCTGATTTTAAAGTGACATATCAACTTTCCTCATTCGCGCTTCGCATATCATCGATTCCCACTGTACGTGCATCTGCCAATTTTTTTTTCACCACGAATTACAGAGTAAAAAAAAAGAAACTTTCGAAAACGTGCCCCCCACCCCTCCCCCTCGCAAAACATTGCCACATACGTTCCTGGCAAAAACACTTTGGCTCGCTTAATGTAAGCCCTCTCTAGACCAACCAGTCATTCTGCGACCCGTTTAGTTATCTTCTCAGGGCTTTAACTCAAAGAAATGCGCTCGTCAAATGCACTCCTTTCACCCGGAATATTCGTTCCCACGCACCAGTGTCTCGTCATGGACGCGTTCGACGCTCGTCGTGTATCGACGTTTTCCACGTATACATCCGCGTGGACCCCAACAGGAAGCTCGCTTATCTCCGTATACTTGACTTTCCAGTGGCTCCGACCCCCTCCCCTTTACCCTTCTTCAGCGATTCGCTACGCTTGAAAGTACGCTTATCCATGCTTCAGTGCTCTAAATGTTCATCCCTGTGTCCCTTCTCTGTCCGTACCTAACCCGTTGCGCTTTAAAATATTCCGCGATGGGTATCCATGCCTCGTCCGTGCTATGGGACGGTGAGCCGACGGTAAATGCCCGAGTCGAATCGCGGCGCCACGGCCAACCTATTCACGAAATGTCATTTTCGGATGATCATGATGAATTTGGCAGCTCCCAGTAAAGTGCTCGCAGAGTGACGAATGACGCGTGGCCGGTCATAAACGATTCGCGAACGTGCCATTGTGCGCGCCCACAAAGCCCGACCTGGAAGGAACTGAGGCAGACATGCCGGACAAGCATGCGGGTGGCCTCCGGCGACGTCTGCGGACTGTTCGCCGATTCGCGTGGCCAACCGAGAAAAAAAAAGGAAGTGTTCGGTCGGGGAGTATTTGACTCGAAAACAGCGGTACTGTCAACGGACTACAATTATCAGACGAAGTTTTGTTGACTGCGCTTGAAAGACGAAGCTGTCGTTCTACTGATTGATGACGTCGGGGGCCCAGGTGCTTTGGTATGCGTAGCATACGCGAGAAAGTGTGGGTAAACTCCTAAGTAGACTGACTGAAAAGCAAAAGTTGATAGCCTTGTTTTTCTTTTCATTCGATGTATCCATAGATTAGGAAACGTTGGGGATACGAGTAAATGGAGAGTATTGTAGTATCTTATCAAGCTGCGAATCACTGAGAACATTCCATTGATAAGTAACTTTGGGGACGAATTACAACTCATTGTTAATGATTTTTACAAGGTCTCAAAGTTGAACACCAGGTCTGCAAATTGTTATGTTTTAAACTAAAGTAATGTGCAACAAACAGTCTGGAAAGACAACGGTGCTTTGCGATATAGCCAGGCACTATAAGTTGTGAAGGACTTAGGAAGGTTAGTAACCACAGAGCTGAACCATGAGACTCAAGTACCTAGAATTATGGAATGGGATGGGGTAAGCATTCTTAATCATGAATGATAGTTTAGCAATATCGCTCAAGAGGAAGATATATAACAGCTGCATCTTGCCGGCATATATACTTACCTACAGAGCAGAAACCCGTAGGTTTACAAAGAGGGTTCAACTTAAATGAAGTATGGTGCAGCCATAAAGGGAAAGCAAAATTATAGATGCAACCTGAAGGTACAAGAAAAGAGCAGGGTGGGTCAGGCAACAAACGAGTGTTAAGGACATCTTAGTCAAAATCAAGAAGAAATTGGCATTGCCAATGCACGTAGCGTGCAGGCAGGCTAACGACTGGATTCCAAGAGAAGGCGAACGCTTGAGAGGGAGTCAGATAATTAGGTGGGCAGATGAGACTAAGAAGTTTCCAGGTACAATGTAGCACAAGACCGCGTTGATCGGCGGAGTTGGTGGTCTTTGCCCTGAAGTGGGCACAGGCTGATGATGATTGTGATGTACATTATACCTGAGAGTCCATATTGAATACGTGCTGTGCGTATATGTTTTACAAGGATCATGATTCCTTATGAAAAGTTATATCCTAGTTTCCTGATAGAAAGGCAAGTATGAAATACAAGACACGAAAACGATATTTCTGGGATTTGTCCACTTGGGAGCCTTACACAAGCGTGAATTAGCCATTGTTGCTTGAATTTTTTTGTCAGCACATTAACAATTAGGTTCGCAGAAATAAATAAAGTATTCGCCAAGTTCCTTCTCCGCTGCTTGTCGTGCTGCATACTCCGTTTAAGATGCTTGTGTGTGCGCACGCGTGCGTGCGTGTGTACATGTTACTATTATTGCAATAGTACGCCTGTTGTTACAAAGGAGTCCACACGGGAGGTGCAAGTAATGATGCAATAAAGAACCTCGCTTTATATTAAAAATAGTGATCATGTAAATGCCATGATTACAATGATAATCTTGAACAATTACTACAGAAAATACGTACTGCTGGGGCGTGTACATTGTGATTTTTCATTTTTACAGCCTTATTAAACGACTTGGGCCTTTGTGAAGTCACAAAAAATGAAAATTGTCCGGTGTGGGGGGGGGGGGATTTCAACATAACCCTCTCGAAAATTTTAAATTTTGCTTAAGTATATAGGTGGTGGTAGTGGTTAGAAGATGAGAAAAGGCACCTAATTTCTGCAACCCGGTCGGGAGCACGGCGCAGTGCCTATGCTTATGTATACACGCACGCACACATACAAACGCGCACATGAACATACCTAAAGTATAGTTGAACCTCCCCCCTTCCCTAAAAAAAATTCTGACTACGCACCTGCCTCCGGTACTGCTGAGGAAAAAGCTTTCGGAGGAAGTTGCGGGGACCAATACGTTGACCGAGAAAGAAAGGAAGATTGCCTGCGGGTTCTCTTAGGCGAATACACAAGGAAACCTCTGAGTTCTTTTCTTTAGTTGCAGGTCACAGAAGCCAAATAAGACAATAAAAATCATGGATGAACAAAGTTCGATATAGAGAAATAGAAACCAGTTTCCATGGAAACCTTTAATGTGGTATGAAATTTTTGTATACATTAACAAAAAAAGAAACGTAAAGAAAAACTGTCCTTTGATCACTTTGATTTATTTTATTTTTTTACTTTAATTTTGTATCCTTTATGTAAAATACAGAATCGCGATGGTAACTCTCGCAATATCTCATCAATTTTAGCTATACATAGTGAGGCATACACGCCAACCCATTCGCGTGCTTACACACAAATGTGACTTCCTCAACTCCGACAATCACATAGACATCCATAGGAGCACGCCGTATACTGTTTGGAAGAGCATTCAAGCTCAGAACAGAGAAACGATGATCCTGCATATACGGCACGCCCTGACGGTAGTCGACATCCTTTCACGGCCTGAAGTTGACCGGGTAGACGGGCACGAACCTCTGGAAGTACCATGGGGGCGGGAAGTAGTTGTCCGGCGGGTAGACGTAACCCTTCCGGTCCTCTTTCTTGTTGATGCATCGCCCGCGCCAGCACACCATGTTCCCGCAGCAAGGGTAACTCCGCTGGATGCCGCACTGCGTAGCAGGACACAAAGGGTGAAATAGCTGTTGCTTAGTGTTACATAATGTATCAGTGCACTCTAAAAGTTTTTTTTTATTATGAACGCGTATGTGTGCATACACGCACACACATAAATACGCACTGACATACGCAAAAGAGTGTGAAACCCCTCAATTTAGCCCCCCCCCCCCCACCCAAAAAAAAAAAAATCTGCCTACATTCATAGTGCTGTCGTCAAATCTAACAACTAAAGTAAAGGTGCAGTTCAGCCCCGCTGCGGTGGTCTAGTGGCTAAGGTAATCGGCTGCTGACTCGCAGGTCGCGGGATCGAATCCCGGCTGTGGCTGCTGCATTTCCGATGGAGGCGGCAATGTTGTAGGTCCGTGGGCTCAGATTTGGGTGCACGTCAAACAACCCCAGGTGGTCGAAATCTCCGGAGCCCTCCACTACGGCGTCTCTCATTATCATACAGTGGTTTTGGGACGCTACACTCCACATATCAATAAAATCAAAAGTGCAGTTCACGTGGTGCGAGTCTACTTTCAGCCGCGATTTCACTGTTGTACAAACCAGCCGTACGGCCTTGAATTAGAAAGAGGGAAAGAAAGGTAAAAAAGAAGACTTTATTAGAACAGCGGCCAGTAGACGTCAAGACACAGTACACCTCCCACGTCGCGAAGAAACCCATTGTTTGGCTGGAAAGAGGTGGGGGGGGGGGGGCAAGTGGTGGTGCACATGCCGCACTCAAGATTACTTAAACATCTGAAACAGCGTATATGCTGACGGCGCCCGAAGTTCAGGGCGTTTAGTGTGCTTGGACATTGTCGGCAGATCTCGTTACTTTACGAGAATATTACTAGTTACCATATCCTGTGCTCTGGGCTCGCTTGATATTGTTAAAAAATATACAACGCGTTAGTGCGTTGATATGAAGTTTTCATGGTGACAATTACATTGCATTCATTTTTGATGACTCCATAGCTCTTGAATTCCTGGTCTACATTTCTATTATTGTTTTCTTTTCTAACCTGTACGCTCACCTGCTATGAACTCTGAAAGAGTGACAATGTTGAAAAATAATAAATAAAAATTATCGGCGTCTAACAGACGCGTATTTAAAGTTAGGTGAACTTAATGAAATTTGGTGTGCTTATTCGGTTTTTTCTACAGATTCCAAATCTTCTAGTAGATTTTCTGACAGCAGCATTATGGCAATATATATGCCATAACTAAAACGAGAAGCAGAGGAAAAACTAGAATAATTCAGCGTAATTATTGTGGGCTTTCGGCAACTTTGCTTTGTGAAACATAAAAACGAGATATGTGGCAACTATGGGTATCTTCAATATTGCTAGAAGTTGATTGATATGTAGAGTTTAACGTTCCAAGACTACCTCATGATTATGAGAGACGCAGTAGTGGAGGGCTCCGGAAATTTTGACCACCTGGGGTTCTTTAACGTGCACCAAAGTCTGAGCACATGGGCCTACAGCATTTTCGCCTCCATCGAAAATGCAGCTGCCGATCCCGCGACCTGCGGGTCAGCAGCCGAGTACCTTAGCCACTAGACCGCCCCGGTGGGACAATATTGCTAGAAGATGGTGGGACGGTGATAATGTTTACTTTCTCATAATGTCGTTCACCAAAGTATAATTCTGAGTAATATGTACGCAACAAGAAAAGTTTCACTCATGTCTGCATCTTTTTATTTCGCAATCAAAGTTCGCTCAAAAAACAACCAAATTGGCACCGCCCTGCAGCTATACCATTTCTTTCGAAATCTTCTCACACGCTTTGTTTTCGAGTAGGATAGCGTGAACTGTAGCGTAGGAAAGCAATGCTGCTGAAAAGCACCCTAAGAAATGGGCTAAATACATGTCTTAAAATTTTCATACCTTTTGTTATAATACAGCTTTTAAGAAATACTTGGAGCATTGAAATCTACAGAAAAATCTGAATAAACATATTTAATATCATTCAGTTCAACCAACTGAAGTGTTGCGAACACCGATCGAAGAAAAGTTGTTTCTGCACCGTGAACGCGCTGAGGGTTTGCTTCATGTTTTGACACCCTACTTGTGAAATAATGTTAGTTATTGTTTTTAATGAACCTCTGAAGGCCTAAAATAATGTTAACACTTTTGAAAGAAAAAAAAAGTCTACCAGTCTATTGTTAAACGTCACTCCCTAACACGTAACGAAAAAAAGAAAGCGTAAAGAATGATAATGTGGTAATGTGCTTTTGGCTCAGCTTGCACTGACGGACAGGAGCAGCTGGATACATACGGGTCCCGCAGCTAGACAACCGCCCCGTCTGGTGCCTCTGCGCACTGCCAACAAGGTTGAACCCAAAAAATGTTGATTCATCACCATCATCAGGCGTAAAGTGCGTTATAAAAAAAGAAAAAAAAATTGTTTCCGCCCGGGATCGAACCGGGGACCTTGCGCGTGTGAGGCGCACGTGATAACCACTACACCACGAAAACCTGAATGGGAGGCGTGCTTTCTGGCTGGACGCGAATACATTCTGCGACCGCGACCGCTTTTTTACTTTTTTGAAAGAGAATGCGTCTTTTTTTTTTTTCGTTTTACGTACACCACCTTTTTAAGAAACAAACGAACAAAACACTCGTGCATTTTTCTTTCATCTCTCTCTATTTTGTTATATCTTCTGGCTGGAGAGAGCACCAGGGAAAAAGAAAAGACACCTATCTAGTCTTTATAGCCTCTTCAGCATGTCGCCAGGCAGCGCGTTCACAGACCTCGTGAAACAACGAGCTATCCTACTCACATCTTCGAAAATCGGGACACCACGTAACCAACACGTGACTGTAATCATGGGACAAATGGCTGTAATGAAGATTTGGTTAAATAGCCATTTGCTTCCAGAAATTGCAGCCGCGTGGGCGCCCGGCGGGTGCAAGAGACGTGGCAGCTTG
Organism: Rhipicephalus microplus; assembly: GCF_043290135.1. NCBI lineage: Eukaryota > Metazoa > Arthropoda > Arachnida > Ixodida > Ixodidae > Rhipicephalus > Rhipicephalus microplus. The sequence continues at coordinate 88,638,766 of NC_134703.1, forward strand.
GGCTAGTTGGTATGACACGACGATAGCTAGAGCGCGAGAACAGATCGTCGTTCTGTTCTCGCGCTATAACTATCGGGTGCAAGAGGGCAAACGCTTCCCCCCACCCTCTCCGCCCTAGAATTTCGAATAATATTTTTGTATATATGCTGTAGCAATATATGATACAGACGTCGGTTTCCAAGCTCAGGGTCCGCATATTAGTGTGGAACAGCGTTCAGTATTGCTAACCAGCTTCGCACTGTCTCTATTGACTAATCTTGGTGGCCATAACATGTCAGTGAAGGACACGCCTCTCCCCTTCCCCGTTGATCTATGCACCCCCCCCCCCCTCATAAAAAGTTCTACGGATGCCCTTGGTTGGTGGCAGTTATAGTGCCTAGAATATACTGCCATATATTTCTAGACACTGTAGTGGCAGTAGTGCATGTTGCCTGCTTATTTTCTCTGTCTTTATATTTTTGTGCACACAAACCAAAAAGATAAAGAAATGAATAAATTGTGGTATAATAGAAGAGTAATACTACAAAATGTAAGGAAAAAAAGAAAGCAATGAAAACACGCTGAGAGCCTGAAACTGGACAAACGCGATTCAAAAATGGGGTGCTTCATGATAATCTCCATCAGCGTTTCCATTGAAACGCACTTGCGGTCACCTGATCATTTTATTATAGAATCATATTTTGCTCCGTATGTTTCCATTATGCCGAGTGCATCTTCTTTTCGTTCTACAAACCTGCTTCTTTTTGACATAAGCTGTTATCTACTCATTACCATTCTTCCAGGTTACTCGCAGTGGTGAATCCAGCGACTGATTTCAAAGGGAAGGGGGAGCGGGGAGCATTCCCTGAAGCCACGGTACCATGCTTGAAGTAAGTGCATAGGTAAGGGGGTCTCTATATGACTGCATTCTTACTGTTATCACGGGACTTTCACCCCTTAGGAGATCTCTCTAATTTATTGTCACCTCTGAAAAGACAACTTGACAAAAGGTGCAAACGCTAAGAACAAGAATGAGGGGGAGGGGTGGACGACCACCTCATCCCTTCCCCTCCCCTTTTGATCCACCAGTGCTCATTCTGGCATCTGCCTTCCCTCCATCAATATTATCAACCTCTCTCGCTTAGTTTTACGATATAGGGTGCTTTAATGCACTCACCCTTACTACTGCAGTGAATGATGTGGCGCCATCTGGTAGGTTGAAGTAAAGGCAATAACACAGTTGGTGGCGCACTTTTTGAAGCCAGAAAAAACCGGTAGACATTTAAATAAATGTGGAGATTTATCAAAAGTGACAAAAAATTACTGATATTTTGCACTACTCCGCCCTCAGTATGAGATGAAAGTACGCAAAGGATGTTTTCTTTTTTTCCATTTTTTTTTACCACAGATACGCACGGGATTCGTCATTGTTTTACCCGTTGAACAGGCATAAGCGTGGGCGAAGAGCGGTAGGCGCCGTCGACATACTAAGGCGCTTGTAGCGACGTCGCAACGCACAGACTCCGCCCAGCCCAAAGCTCGCCGCCGTCCTATATGATCACTTGACAACTGGTGCAGCAGGCTCCCCGATGATCTGTGCTCGGAGGCAGTTTTAAAGCCGCTGTGTCAGTTGTCACGTGATCATAGAGGGCGGTGGTGAGCTTTGGGCTGGGCGGAGCCTGCGTGCCTTGACGTATCTACAAGCGCCTTAGTATGTCGACGGCGCCTACCACTGTTCAAAAACATTCAATAGGTCTATAATTCGAGCTCTAATATTTACAGTTCCTTCATTCTTAGCGAGGGTCTCCTTCTGGCAGACTTGGTATTTTCAAGTAGTATACGAGTAATTATTGGTTACCTTCCAGCTCATAGGTGCACATGCTACGTGACGCCAAACAGGCAGATAATGATTGTGCCACACTCGCCGTCGTGGCTACTGGTGGCGCTGACGGACGCTCCCACGGTTAATGCGTTTAATGCGCATATATATCCCATAAGGTCGGCGAGTTGATAGCCGCCGTGGTAGCTCAGTTGGTAGAGCATCGGACACGTTATTCGAAGGACGCAGGTTGTTGTTGTTGCTGCTTTCCTCTGCAAATGGCTCGTACCCCAAGGAGGGGATTGACCGATTATAGGGTGAATTTGCCCGATACTTTCAGCATTGCGTCATTCCTAAAAAAAACTTTTGTTATTTAATTATGATTTGAAGTGCCAATTGCAAATTTGCAGAAAATCAAATAGAGAAAAAATTGTGAGACCATAATTTAGCCCGTAAATCGTTTAGTCGGAGTGATGTATTCCTGAACGGCGAATAAAACATCCCTGTGGCTGAAACCCAGTGTAGAGGCTGCAAATAAAAGAAGATCAGGTTGTTATAATTGCAAGCCCAGTTTTTGAAGAGGTTGTGCCAGTATAATTTGCCTGAATAAATGGAAACGGTGACAATATAATAAAAAATGACTTATCGTTTCCTCTTGATTACAGTAAATGTACACAGGGGAATTCAATAAACCTGATCTACACAAGTAAAAATTGAGGGAGGTAACGCGGCCAAGAAATTTTGTGATGGAAACTTCCATCTTCCTTGAATAAGACAGTCCCCTGCGCCAGGGAAATAACAAGTGGTTGTACTCCGGAGAAGCCATCAGTTCAGGGTCTGATAAATTTTGCCTGATTTTAAGTGTGCGAAATCGCGCCAACGTAATGTGTACTGTATGAGGGAAAATGGGAATGATGGGTGTCGAAAGTGATGCTTTCGCAAGAAAATCAGCTACTTCGTTTAACAACAAACCTTTGTGCCCTGGTGCCCAGATTAAATTAATACTTCAGGGATGACAGGGAGCCAATGATTTTAAATGTTTCAGTATGGGTAAGCGACTGGATGAGGACAGAGAAGAGCCCACTGATAATGAATCAGTTATGACTGCTACGACTGGAATGGAAGTATTTACATTTCGCAAAGCTAACATTATTGCCATAAATTCAGCCAAGAAGACAGGAAGAAAGTCTGGTAAGCGAAGTAAAAACGACCTATCAAGTACGGGGCAATATATTACAACGCTTGATTTTTCACTAGATTGCGATGCGTCCGTTGCAATAATAACATTTGTTGGCAGAGTACTTGAATGGTCCTGCAATGAACCATTTAAAATGCCTGTAGGTAATAGCTTAGCGTGAGTTTGGAAGATATCATGCTAAACAATTTCTGTAGAAATTTGTTGCTCGGTTAAGTGAATCAGATCACGAACTTGTGCATTTAGAGGCTCAAGTAACTATTGAACAAATACTATTTGTGGTTTGTGAAATATGGGCCAATTCACAGAGAATAAGTCAGGATTGAAAATAAAAATACTTTGTTCAGGGTGGAATGGTGCTTCTTATAGTCGTAAAAATGTCTGCACAGTTAGAATGTTAAAGCGACATAATAAGGTTGGTATTCGTGCTTCAAGGTATAACACTGCATTTGCAGTATACATTGGAAGTTCTATAAGCAGAGCCGTAAAGCCTCTCTTTCCAATATAACGAGCAGCCGAAGTTTGTAGGCTGGTGCACCAGAAAAAAGAACGCAGCCAAACTGTAACACAGGTCGGACATACATTTTATATATAATCAGACGTGCCTTCCTTCTCATACCTGATCTACAATTGCTCAACCTCCACAATACGTCCATTGCTCGTACTGCTTTTGTCATGATGTATTCAAATTGAGGACGCCAATTGAGATGTTCATGATACATAACCCCAAGGTATTTGAATGATTGTACTTGTGGGATATCTTGAAGCTTGTAATTAATAGATATGTGCACATGATCTTGGACAGGAAAAACGAGAATAGCATATTTACTGGTATTCAGGTTCAACAACGTCAACTTATATTTTCGTTCACTTTTACTTCTTCACATTTACATTTCAATTACTTGTAATACGAGTTCCTATACTTTCCTTGGTATGATTGTCCGTTATTTCTCATTGATAACTATGTCTAAGAAAGAGAACGAGCCGGTGAATGTACACTTCTTTCCTTCACATTAGATGTCATGTGCTTTTACTACAAACGAGCGACACAGCAGAACTTCTTATGAAACTATATATGTTATCTTAGTACAGACGAGAGTAAGCGTAAAATTCACTAGGAGATTAAATATGATGCTATTCGTTGTTCGACAGCGCGAGCAATTCATAATAACAATTCATTACAATTGCATATGTAACCTCGTTTTGCACTTGAAGAATTGTAAATGTACGATGTATGATCCGTTCGACTCTTGCCAGATCCCCCCGAGTGGGTAGGTGGCAATCATTCAAGGAGCATCATCATCATCAGCACCAGCAGCGTGCGCGTACCTGCAGTATGGTCCCTTATAGAATATACTAGTATATTATATAGGGACTATAGTACCTGTGTAATCTTATGTGCGTTTTAAGGGAGAAGCTCCTTAGTGTGTGGGTCTGTACATCCTCCGATAGTGTATGTAGCCACCGTTGGCATATACCTGAAAGAGCGGTCCTTAGAATGTTGGCTAGATGGCGGCACTTGCATATGATGAATACATAATGAAAAGATGTGAGATGGCTGTACTTGGAGGGTTCACTAGATAGACAAATGGACGGACGAACATACAGAAAGACGGACGGACAGACGGATGCACAGCCAGACAGATGGGCGGACGCATGGACGGGCGGATGAACAGACAGACAGACAGACAGACAGACAGACAGACGAAGGGACGGCCACACGGACGGACAGGTGGAAGAACGGCCGCACGGACGGACGCATGGAGGGACGCACGGAAGGATGGATGCACCGATGGTCACATAGATGGGCGGACGCATGGACGGACGCATAGATGGACGCGTGGACGGACGGAAGCAAGAACGAGTGGGTGGACGAAAGAACGGACTAACTGACGAACACTTAGCGCCCCCAATCATCATTCAATCCGTGGATATGCTGTAATTTTTTCGTTGATCACTAACAGGAAGCTACTCTTGCCAACGTCTACTGCTGTAACGTAGTATTGGCAGTGTTTAATACAATACTCAAGCTTTTGGAACGAATATATGCATCCCGCCTAATCTTAGCTACCTTGTAAATAAATATGTTGATAATCCCCCCCCCCCCTCTTTTTTTTTCATAAGGAGTTTCACTCTGCGGAAATATCAGCGCGAAAAAAGCAGAAACTGAAGTAATGAGCTAGTAAGGTCAATAAAAAATATTGAGAGCCTAAAAGAGAAGAAGTGTTTCCGCCCGGGATCGAACGGAAAACCCACTGATCTCCACTAGTGGAGATCAGTGCGAAAACCTTGCGCGTGAGGCGCACGTGATAACCACTACACCACAGAAACGGAGCTGTGGTGTGGTATCCTGGGCATGTTGCCACATCGTTACACACTCTCAAACTGAAATTTCGTTCTGAAGCGTGGTTTCATAATAGCATTTTTTTTTTCTATATTGGAGGCAAGAACTTTTCCAAGCGAAATCCTATATGTAAATATATACGCCATGTATATACGTACCTCTTGATACCATGACCTGCAGGCGGGTGGTCCTGGTGGGTACTGTCCTTCAGCGCCGTCCCACAGCATTGCAAGCAGGAAACAGGCAACTAGGAATGCTACCCTCTTGGTGCGGTCTGTACATGCAGAAGTAAGGGAAACAAGTAAGTTGGAACACGAAATTTTACATCACGTGCAGTGGGGCAGCAGGATGCCATTTAGTGCTCAATCCAAACTTCGTTACTTTACATATTCTTTAATCGAATTCGAATTATGCTTATGTAGTGTTACGAGACAAATACATGACAGTAACTTGCTTATGCAAAGTATTCGGTCTGTTACTTTTATTATGGCCACCACAGTTCTATCTTAAGTATTTTTTTTTGGTTCATGGTAATGGTAGTGGTGGTGCATGGTGTTTACCAACGTGAAGGCCCATGAATGGACCAATGACGCCAAGGCACAAGTAATGTGCATCATTGATTTTGTTACCGAAATTCTTATGTGCGAGGCCCGGCTGAACTGTTATTGCTTAAAAAAATTACACCATCTCCAGCCAAATGCAAAGGGCGGCGTTAACGCTGGCGTTCATCGCGGTGTTGTGCATACGAGAATTAAACCTGGGGAAGTGCAAAGCACGCAGTGGTAGACCGGTGTTTTTTACCGTACAGTAAGGGTGCTCACGTCGCACACCGAATTGAACTAAGATACTTGGCATCTAAAAGATCTTCATGCCTGCTGTCTTTTATTTTTTTAATTTTTACGCTAAATCTTTCTATTGTAGGAAATTTGGGGGAGGGGGGAGATGAGATTAAGAAGTGTGCAGGTATAACGTGGGAGCATAGAGCGCAGGACTGGATTGATTGGTCGAACATGGGAGTCTTGGAGAGGCATTTGCCCTGCAGTGGGCATAGTAAGGCTGATAATGATTATGATGACGACGACGATGATGATAATGATTCCTATTGTATATTAAAGATATATTCAATTGCAGTGAAGAAGTCCGGAGAGGCCCCGCCAGGCAGCGGATCACAGCAGAGACTAAAAATATAGTCCCGCTTTTGCATGCCCTCGGCAACGTTCTCCGAAGGTAGTCAGGCTTATGACGTCAGCCTGGAGCGCGCGCTCATTGGTGCAGGCTTCTGGGCATCCGCCTTTGTGCAGGAAATGCTGCAGACTCCTAAAGTTATATCATGCTGAATCAGCACGCATCGGTTCTCGCTGGATCACGTGAGCTAACAGGTATAGGGTGTTATGAATGCTTCAGATGTAAAGTTCATAAGATCGCTAAGGAGTACCGATCGACATGCGTTCATGATGTGAGGAAGTCCTATACTTAGTCGTGTTTCGGTATCCCTCGAACCCGTAATTTATTCCCTTCCTTGTTAGCTTCCGTCGTTCTATATATACCTGCTTAAATCCCGAAATGATTATGAGGCGCGTCGAAAGCGTACAGGACTCCGCATGGATTTTGGCCACCTGGAAATCTTTTCAATATGCTCCTAAGGCACACGTGTTCTTGCATTCCGCTACACCGAGGCAGGGGAACTCCCCACATGTCACCTAAAAGGGCGGGGAGGAGGGGCGTAAAGTCGGCCTCATACTTTCCATTCACTTGGGTAGGAGACGCCACAATGAACGTTCACCTAGTGTACCTTTATAATCTATCCGCAGGGAGCATATACAGTAACTCTACATTCATCTAGTGTCCCTATATTGTATGCAATAACTCTACATTCGCCCCCTCTCAAGAGGAACCCAGAGTGCGTACCCCTATATGGCCGCCACTGTCGTCTAAAACCTGCATTTCAATAATCCTGCACTGACAGGACAGGTCTCATTTAGGGAAGCGTGGGGCTGACTTGAAGTCCCCCTCGGGTGATTAGGGTAGGGGCCCTCCCCATGCCCCCCCCCCCTGCCCATTTCCTGTGTGTTTGCCTATGTATTTTTATGTAGTTATAACAGAAAAAGAAGAGAAAAGTGAGCCCCGTAACAGTCTGCATCTGGTGCGACACCTCAACAGTAGCTCATAAGGGATGGGGGTAAGGAGGGATTAAAAGGATAAACTTGAAAGGTAAATAGAGAGAGAGAGGCGCAGAGACAGGGAGCGACGAAAGTAAAGAGAAGATAGGAAAGATGAACACGGTCACAGAAGTCCGAGGACGGGGCACCACTGGCGAGAGCTCTTGTTGGCAACATGAGATGGCGTAGGGCTAATCCAGTCGGCCAGAGCTACGCTGTCGTCGTCACCGCGGGGACCGGCGTCAGGATGTGGCATAGGACCAACCCAGTCGGCCGGAGCTGCACTGTCGTCGGAGATCGCGAGGGCACAACCGGTCGGCATGGAATCCAGCGAGCGAGTCCGCCTATGTATGCATACGTCTGTTATAAACGCGCATCTGAGGTATAGCGCATCCAGTACGGGACAGAGAAGAAGACACATAACGCGAAAATCCCGCCGTGCAACCTTAGTCGAATATATACGCGCGCCAAGTTCACATTTCAGCCGTCCTATAGGAAGGGCGTCGACAAAGAAGGCTCGTATGTCGCGTCGTTGAACAGGTATTTACGAGGTAGTCGTCGTGCACGCGTCGACAAACGTACGGCTGCTTTGTGTACGTACGAACCGAAAGCATGCATGTATATATAGAGGCAGCGATAGGCGGGATCCACTTACGTTGAAGCATATTCGGCGCCGACGCGACTTGGCAGGTATACAGTACACTGCAGACGCTCGAGCTCTTGCGTCGAGAGCAGTTCGATCTCTGCTGTCGAGCTGTCACTAATTGCGTCACTGTGCGGAGACGACTGGAACGACGTCCTTGCTGAAAGCACGAGACGCCCTTCTAGTTAAAGAAAGCGTCAGCGCTATATGGCAGTTTCTTGAAAGTGAGGGGAAATAATGCAGCTACCTGCAAATCGCGAAATCAAACTTTGTTATTGCTGCTGCTGTTACGTACGCTTGAGCCCACGCACATAAGAAGTAGCGTCGCTGACAAGGCCGCTGTGCACTCCGACTTTTTTTTTTTTTTTTACAGACGCGGGATAGATTTCAAAGCCCGGTTGACTTGCAGGGGCGTAAAGACAGATGATGACTTTTTCCTGTATTGCCCAGGCTCGTTGTGGAGGTGGACGCACGTCACCGAGAAACCCGAGTTCACAATATACGCCTTGCTGTTCTTTCACACTCTTTTGTCACAGCTGAGCAGTTTTGCGTAAAGCATCCTTTTCGGAGTCATGCGCCTGTGCAACGGTGATGGATGGCGATAGAACACACAGGTGCAGGCAGTGGTTATAAGGTGTAGCATGCACGAAAGCGAACCGCTCAGTAATGAAATAAAACACTTTCGGGATATTGAAGGATAAAGTTGATAGTGGCATGCTGTTTACGTGAGCTTTCTTCTCCTTTTAACTTTTTTTTTCATAATTCATCGTCAGTCGAAGGCGGGCACGTGCACTCATCATTTATTGTAACGTGTTATATCTGAATTTTGTTAAACAATAACAATGCCAACTAAAACCGACGAAATCTTTACGACTAGCCTATGAGATAACGAGTCAATAGTTTGAAACATTAAACTCTGTAAACCATTCGGCGCAATTAAGCACAGTGAAACTAATTACTTTCAATAAGAAGAAAAAGAGGGGGAGAATGCGAAGCAGAACAATTAAAGAAGAAAAACAAGCGAAGTAAGCTGTGAGATGAGAAGTGAGATGTCTGACATAACCTTGTAATTTTGTGACGTCGTGGACTGCCGCTAAAATATGGAATACGCACACAGCTGCAGTCATGATTGCAAAAAAAAAAGAAAGTTCAAGGAATTATACGGTGATAAAAGTAAACTGGTCACTTTACGCATACATCAATCTAAAAGCTATAGAATACAAAGAACGCCATGGCAATAAACATGCAATAATAATAAAAAAGGACAGCGAAGTTATAGGGCTCACATAGAGAGAGAGGGAGAGAGAAATATTCTAATTAAGAGCAGGAGAGTTTTTCCTGCAGCTTTTCGCCTGACACACTGCTCCAGTTGCTGGGAGATGATTATGATGTATACGGTGATAAACGCATCACACATGCAGTCACGCACGTATGCTACACTATCTAAAAAGCTTAATGCAGCCTTGTGGCTCGCAAGAAAGTTAATAGCGCTTTTACGTGGGCGCCAAGCAAACACAGCTGTATTATGTAATAGAAAGGTCACCTCCCTCACTCACCGTTTTCGCGTCCCGACGCCATCCACTCCGACTAACATGTCGATTACGCCAAAGGCGATAACTTCGCGGCTCAGCACCACTTACGCATACCTAAAATTTAGCAGTAGCATGCATGTCCAAGCTGGAGCATTCACTAAGAGGGAATCATGCACTGTTCCCGCATTTCGCCGCTCGACATAATGGCTTCTGTCGGGCAGGAAAACGAATGCTGCCGCTAACGAGGAGGCCCCATGCGGAAACACTGCCGCCGACGGGTAGCGTCCTCGCTCGTCTTTTTTTTTTTTGCGTGTGTGTGCTTGTGCCATTCGTACACGAACAACGCTTATAATGCAGGGAGGAGACACATTGGTGGCTGTGCGCGCCGGCGAACGTCCTTTGACAGGTGATGGGACACGGAGCGTGCGCGCTAGTACGTACGATGGCGCGTGCATGGCGGTCGAACGACGGATGCCGGTGCATTCTGGCTCACGTATGCAGTGCAGCGTTGCAGTTTTGCAGCAGTGAAATCACGCATAAAGAAAAAACTAAGCCAGCTTCACACTAAACTTGTGCTCAGTGTGAAGCATGCAAGGGTGGAGCTGGGCGGCCTCTTTTCGTTCGGTTTTCTATTTCTTTCCTCCTTCCTTTCTTTTTTTTTATTTTTCCAACTTTTCTGTTTTTATTCGCTATTAATTTCTATTTCTTTCTTTCGTTTCTTTCTCTCTCTCTTTATATTTCTCACTTGATTCCTTTTTTTTTCTTTTCCCTGAGTTACGCGAAGCGACGACAGCATACGACCACCCGGGCCCCTGAAGGGCTTCGTCATCCTCAAGGCTCTCGAAAAGCAAGAGGGACAAGACTTGTCCCTGGCACGAGCGCGCGCTCAGGTCAACAGAGGGCTATGCTGCTCGTGGTATTGCCTCGAAGTTACCAAGGCTGTGTACCGTAAGCGTACGCATACACAATGAACGGATTCAGTCAATACGTATTGAACTCGAGCACACACACACACACACAAAAAAAAAACGTCAGTTGTGCTACGAGATATGTCTTCTATGCATGGGGACTAGATGATATGTGATTAGCCCCCCTAGCCTGCATACAATCAAAGAGATAGAGAAATAACGGAGGCTTCGCTAATTGAGTCTTATTCATACCAGTGAAGTTTGCATAAACTCACCTTCGATCGCCTTATCTCGAAAAAAAATTGAATTTTTAAAGGCAGCCATGATAACTTAGTCATGAATGCTTTGAGAATGTTTATTACGGACCGTCGCGTGTACTTATTATGGAGTCGCGTGGACTTATCGTTGTGTGCGAGAGTGGGTGCCAAGAGTCGTCAGAGTTTATGGAATTCAAGCTGACGCTTAGTGGTGAGTGATGCAAACACGACATTGCTTTTTTATGAACTTTTTTTTTTCTTTTTGCTGCTTTCTAGAACTAGAAATGATTCGCTCCTTACCTCCCCTCCTTCATTTTACATTATTAGACTAACCATTGATGTAATTACTAATACGTATAGCTGACCCCCGTCTGAGGGCCACTGTCTTCTTCTCTGTCTATTTACCAAAATGATTTTTTTATTTACTACCCTAAAATGTCAACAAAATAGCATACAGCCTAAAGGCAGTGCCCGTCTATCCTTTAAAAGCTAGAAACTTTCCGAATTTACTTTTCATGTACTCCAACCAACCGCGACGTACACGCTCAACGTGCGAATCACATAGAAGTAGCCGATTAGTCGGAAAACAGGTGCCGCAACTCGTCAGTTTACAGGAAACATCAAAGTAGGAGTGCGGCCACTCGAAATCAGCAAAACTCTGACATTGCGAACACTTAAATTTGAAGCCCACAATGTCAATATCGAGCGTGACAGGAAGAAGTTATATAGGAGAGAACAAACGTGCGGAAAGAAGGGTCATTCAAGGCACTGATCCGGTACAAGCTTGCAAGGTCAGAAGTTCTAAACCACACAGGTTTTTTTTTTTAATAGGGAAATTAGATTTCAGACAACTAGGGGAAAAAAGGTGAGGCGAGCTACGATCCAGGTGAAGTTGGGAGCTTATATACGGTCAGGTGTTTTTTTTTTTACATTGCTAATAAAGTGCAACAGAACATATACTTTGAGATAGCGCAGCAGCTAAGCATGCCATGACAAAATTCGGCTCGAATAGAGATGCCGAACCATTCCCAATGGTATATCTGCTTAAAATGCATGAGGAATCATTAGGAAAGAAAAAAAAGAGGTCTGGAATGTGGCCTCACTGGTGACCATCTGCTGGTAATGCACTCCCTCACCAGAGTAGGATTGGCCACGCTGGTGCAGTACCTGGCCACAACCTCCCATGAACACAGCAATTAATTCTTGACCATCAGTCCCCAGCAGCTGCAAAGCAACTGTCCAAGGTGGTGGTAAGACCTGTGACGCAGCGGAGGGTGCTAAGATTCCCTGGATATGGACAGGCCGCCACTGGATGGCTACTTTCAACACTAGAAAGCTATCTAGTGAGGCTAGTCTATCTGTGCTATTCGAGGAATTAGAGGGTGTTAAATGGGATGTAATATGCTAAGCGAAGTTAGGAGGACGCGTGAGGCTTACACAGTGCTGAAGAATGGACACGTCCTATGCTACCGTTGATTAGTTGACAGACTGTTGCTGGCAACATAGAAGACTACTATAGCATCAGTGAGAGGGTGGCAAGTATCATAATTAACTTTAACGAAAGGTACAAGATGAAGGTGGTGCAGTTCTACGCGCCTACATCGAGCGATGATGATCATTTGGTTGAAAGCTTTTATGAAGACGTAGGGTCAGCCATTACTAAAGTAAAGACACAGTATACTATTCTATGGGCGACGTTAATGCCATAGTAGGCAAAAAACAGGTCAGAGGCCTTGCAGTGGGGGAATATGGCATCGACTCTAGAAATGCCTGAGGGGAGTTATTAGTAGAGTTCGGAGAACGTAATAATTTACGGATTATGAATACCGTCTTCAGAAAACGGGCTAAGCGTAAGTGAACGTGGTGAAGTCATAATGGCGAAACTAAAAATGAAATTGGCTTCATTCTGTGTGCACACTCAGGCATTGTACAGGATGTAGTAGTTGGCAAGATTAGATACAGTGACCATAGAATGTTAAGAGCTTGTATACTCCTAGAAATAAAAAAGCAAAGACAGAAACTGATACGCAAGAAGCCGATGAATGAGCTGGCGGTGAGAGGGAAAACACAGGAAATCAGTGTTTTGCTTCAGAATCAATTCGAGGCACTAAATAAGATAACTGACGTTAGCTTCGACACAATGAACGATAAAGTTATTAGTACCATCAAAGAGTGCGCAATTGAAATTGGAGGTTCAGTCACTAGATGGGAAACTGGCAAACTATCTCAGGAGACAAAAAAAAATCTTATTAAGAGATGACAAAAGATGAAAGCCTCAAATGCAACCGACAAAATAAAGCTAGTGGAGCTTCCGAAGTTAATCAATAGACGTAAAGTAGCCGACATCAGGATGTATAACATGGAAAGAATTGAGCGGGCTGTAAAAAGTGGCAGAAGCCTAAAATCTGCGAAGGCAGACTTGTGCATAGGCAAAAATCGAATGTATTGAGAAACAAGGAAGGCAATGTCATAACCAATATAAATAGTATTAGTCGAGATGGCAGAGGAGTTCTATAGAGAGCTGTATAGCCTCGGAAGTCAAACGAACCAGGATGGTATTGGGAGAAACTATAATAGTTCAAGAGAATTCGACATCCTACCAGTAACGACAGGGGAAATAAGGAAATAGAAGGAATGCAAAGAGGCAAAGGCGCTGGTGAGGATAAGGTAACAACGGACCTCCTGAAAGATGACAGAGAAATTGTGTTAGAAAAATTAGCCACCTTATATACGAAGTGTCTCTCGACGGGAAGGGTTCCAAAATATTGGAAGAACGCCAACATCACCTTAATCCATAAGAAAGGAGGCATCAAGGACTCAAAAAATTACATGTCGATAGCTTATTCTCTGTTCTCTACAAACTATTTACAAAAATAATAGCTAATAGAATTAAGACAATATTAGAGTTCGATCAGCCAAAGGACCAAGCAGGATTTCGTGCCGGCTACTCCACAATATACCATATTCATACTATCAATCGGGTAATAGAGAAATGCGCTGAATACAACCAACCCCTATACATAGCTTTTATAGGTTACGAGAAGGCGTTTGACTCAGTCGAGACATCAGCAGCAATGTAGGCACTACGGAATCAGCGCATCAAAGAACCCTACATAAACATACTGGAAAAAAATCTACAGAGGATCCACAGCCAACATAGTTCTCCATAAAGAAAGCGAAAGAATCCCAATAATAAAGGGTGTAAGGCAGGGAGGCACGATCTCTCCAATGCTATTCACCACGTGTTTACAGGAAGTATTCAGGACCCTAGACTGGGAAGAGTTAGGGATAAGAGGTAATTGAGATACCTTAGTAACCCGTGATTTGCTGGTGGCATTACCTCGATGAGTAACTCAGGGGAGGAATTACAGTTTATGGTTACTGAACTGGTCACGGAAAGCAGAAAAGTAGGTCTGAAAATTAATACGCACAAAACTAAAGTAATGTGCAACAATATCGGCAAAAAACAGCACTTTGTGATACGTGGAGAGGCGCTGGAAGTTGTTAAAGAATATGTCTACTTAGGACAGGTAATAACCACGGAGCCGAATCACGAGATTGAAGTAACTAATGGGTTGGAGCACAATTGGCAAGCACTCTCCAATCATGACTGGTAGATTGCCACTATCCCTCAAGAGGAAGGTATATAACAGTTGCATCTTGCCAGTACTTACGCAGCAGAAACCTGAAGGCTTACAATACCCCTGTCACACGGGCACCCGTGAAGACCGTTTAACTCCCTCGTCTTTACGACAACGAAGATGCGGTTGGTGTCACACGGCCACCCTTACGCAAACGAAGGTGAACGGAGCATTTCGCAAAGGAAGTTCAACGATCTCCCTTCGCAGCGGAATGAGGTACTCTCGTCCTCAGCAGTCTAGAGGTCAGAGAAAAATTTCGAGCACTAAGTGGCCGCAGTGAAAGAATAATACATCTTAGCAATATCAAACGTTCTTTCATTGTAGTACTCATTCACAACGCGTGTTTGTTTACAATATTTACGCCCGCCAGAGTTCACTTACTCTCAACACCGATGCCATACACACCGTGCCTCGCGAGTCGGGCCGGCCGGCGCCAGCCGATCAACGTCATTACCAGCGCAATATCGCACCACTTCCTCACGTCGTCCGCTGTGTAACTCATGGCTGAAGAACACAAAATGTGCGCTCACGAGGCAAGAAAGCATAAGAGCTTTCGTACCGGGCATGTACACAGGCAACAAAACAACTAAAAGCACAGTGTGGCCAGCGTCACTAGCAGCATTGCTACAATTAGCAAATGCGTTTTTATTTGAAATTATTTTTAATGGTTTGTTAGGCGCATACCTACTTTATAGTGCTTTTTGTAAAAACCGCATAACGAGGATTCACAAAAAAATCAATAGGGATCAAATTAGAATACTTTTCCGAATATCAAACAGTGCCAGCTGAGCCCCTCGCGGTAACTGTTACAACCTTGTCATTGCCGTGTGACACTGCCACAACTCCTTCTCCGTCGAACCCCCTATAGGGGAGATTTACGTTGACGATGTTCAACGGAGTTTGGTGGTGGCCGTGTGACAGGGGTATTAGTCTCTAGCGGTGCGCCGACGTTGACTGTCAGCGCTTCCTCTAGTTCGGTCGAGGGGCAAGGTTTCTTTTAGCGTTGCATAAGTGGTTGCCAGACTGGAAAGAGGGTTCAGCTTAAATTTAGGATGACGCAGTAATAGATGGAAAGGAAAATGATAAGTGTAACCTTAAGAGACAAGAAGAAAGCAGAGTATAGGTCAGGGAACAAACCGGGGTGTATGATATCATAGTTGTCAAGAAAAAGAAATGGACATGGGCCGGGCACGTAGCACGCAGGCAGGATAACTGCTTGTCATTAAGGGTAACTGACTGGATTCCCAGAGAAGGCAAACGCACGAAGGGGAGACAGAGAGTTCGGTGGGCCGATGAGATTAAAAAGGTTGCGGGTATAACGTGGCAACGGAAAGCGCAGACCAGGTCGATTGGCGGATCATGGGAGAGGCCTTTGCCCTGCAGTGGGCGTAGTCAGGCTGATGATGATGATGGTGGTGGTGATGATGATGGTGATGATGATAATGGATCGTAATGTGCTTATTTGATGTAGAACATGGTACCAAAGCTGGTTGTAATTGAACAGGTGCCAAAAGCCCAATGTAGCCAAAGTAGACATGTCATTTAATGCTAACGCTAAATTTCTAGTCAAATAGAATAGAATCTGTACTATGATTAGAGTATTCACTACCGATAGACAAATGAAACCATTTCGTATAAGTGAATCATAAACTTAAATGTATAGCCCGCAAATAGCCATGGCGCCCCTTGGAAAAGTCATCGCCAAACATGTTGAAAAGTAGCCAGTTTGGCACAAAGTAGCCACCAACAGCACAACCCTGGTTCTTGCCATTCCTTTAGGTTTTCCTTTCTTTCTCTCTTATTTTTTGCATGTTGTACATAAAAATGTGTCCGGCACGGAAAGTTAAACCAGGTGTTACTACGTGCCCTGCGTGTCTTTCATTAATTGTAATTTCGTCCAGTTTCTGTTAGCGAGAACGAGAATGAAGGCGAAATAAGGACAGCGTTATTTAGACGTTAGCTTTCATGGACAATCAAGGGAGACAGCTGTTCTTCTTCTTTCTCCAAATAACAGTGCAGTGAAGTATATAGAAGTGCGGGGTGATTTCATTTTACTCGTATCCCAGCGACCTCACAGAAAGGTAGAACCATATACCATATATACCGTAGACGACTATATCAATCATCGGATAACAGTAAGTGATCTTCGCATAGGAAATGAGCCATACGGTGTTGTGAGATCAACCTGATATAAACAAAATAGTGCCATTGTTAACCATTGTTAACCGCAGTTCCTGAGCTGCGAAGTCTTGTGGATGCAATATTTTGCGACGTTCGCATATGATTCGAGAAAATTAGACACGACATGGCACCGTGGAATATTCGTCATTTCACGTTCTGAACATCTTTATTGCTCTTTTAGACCATCTTGACATTCGCACACTAGAATAATACTGAAGGCTCTCTTGATATGGACCACGTGGCTCAATGAAATCGCCCGATATCGTCTCAACGCCACAGGATTCGCTAAACGTGCGTTCCATGGGCACAGCGATGTCAAGTATTCTCGCCAGGCTCACCGGTGCCAATTTCGTCGCCATGTTGCTGTGACATGCTTTCCCATAACAGTTTTACCAGAAACGGCCCCATCACAGTCTCGTTCGTCATCAAGAATGGTACCATGCGACATTGACCGTGTTTCTTCAAAATAATTTATATGAAGACATCGAGTGCTTGTACTTCTTCCAGGCAAGCTCCAGCTATAGCGACGAGGGCATTTTTTCCAGTGATGATGATATATGCAGATGAGGAAGATGTGCTCGTGGCATTGATCAATATGAAGAAGATGAAAGACACTCGATCAAGTGTTTTGATAGGATCGCAGGTTTATGGCAGACGAGCGCTAAGTGCCTACTGAAATTGGTCGACTAGACAATTGCGTTCATACATTGTTCCGGGTATCACCATCTTCCACAGATATATGTAGTTACCAACGCATAATAAATGAGGTGCGGCAGTGAATAAAGTACAAGAAGGAACGTGTGAGGGGCGTAGTCGGCGAGGGATTTGGGGGGGGGGGGGGGGAGTTATAGCTTCTTTTAAATTTTTTCAATTTTGCACGTGTACGTATATACACACACGTACGAACAAATGCAAATGAGGCATGGTTTACCCCCCTCCCCCCTATTGGAAAAAAGTTCTGCAGCGTTTGTTCATTTCAGCGACAATACGTACTCCCCAGTAAGTGAAACTTGTAAGCTCTAAAGATTATAGAAATGTCGAGAGACTACATGTGCCCATATATCGCAGTCAGGCCAAAAGTAAATGGCCTCCAATACCATCTGCCCCGCCGTGGTGGTCTAGTGGCTAAGGTACTCGGCTGCTGACCCGCAGGTCGCGGGTTCAAATCCCGGCTGCGGCGGCTGCATTTCCGATGGAGGCGGAAATGTTGTAGGCCCGTGTACTCAGATTTGGGTGCACGTTAAAGAATCCCAGGTGGTCTAAATTTCCGGAGCCCTCCACCACGGCGTCTCTCATAATCATATGGTGGTTTTGGGACGTTAAACCCCACATATCAATCAATCAATCCAATATCATCTCGCTACCCCTGCAATCAGCCGGCTCCTGGTCGGTAAGGTGCATTCATTATTTAACATTCTTTCACCAAGAAACCTTTTTGGTTCCCGCAGAATGCATAGACATGGTATGCTTAAATTAAGAGAGTCAGATGAAGGCATATTTAAAGCAGCCAGAAGAGATAAAAGGCACTGCTGTTCAGTTACTTGCCTGCCATGTCCTTCTAGCCAGTGGTGCGGCAGTCGTAGGTCCCGACGATCGCCGTGTCAATCTATCGTCAGATCAGTCAACAGCTCGAGTGACACTCATGGCATTTACACGGCTCCCTTGATTGCAGTGAGTGATATACGTGGCATGTGCACATGTATACCTGGCGGGTCTCTTCGCTCCACTTTTCTTGGCTTTGCATCCCGTGTCGATGGCCCGAAAAACCGATGTGGTGGCATCAATAAGCATTCACGGCACGGCGCGCTGCGATGTTATGCTTGCGCGACTATTGGGCGGAAGCTCACTGCGGGCTTTCCGCATCTCTGCCCGGCCACCGTCCCGTTTGTTGCACCCACACTGATAAACCCCGCCATTTGTATATACATCGACGGGACGCGGTTTAGCCATGCATGAAAAATGCGGTGCCGATATTAAAAGTCGATCGTTTGCAACAACTTGTATACACCTGACAAAGAAATGGAGACAGCACGTCGCTACAGCGTGTAGTTCGGGCGTTGACTGCACGCCACGCACATAACGGTGCCTTTGTGTCGAGAACGTAATTAAGAAAATAACTAAACACCGCTGGACAACCACTACCATGTTTTATTTGTGTATACTTATTTTTATACCGTGTTTGGGAGGTGCCAAGGATCTTGTGTCAGTGAATTACCCTTTTGCAGAACCGAAAGACTCGCTTTTGCCACCAAAAGAGGCTTGGTTAGAGGGAAAAGGCGCGAAAAGAAAATGCAGGTGGCGACACTGCCTGGAAGTTCACGCACTAATAACCCTATAACGCCACAGCCTTCCGACGCCGTCAACTAGGCTGTGCGTAAACTAAAACAGTGTATACACTTCGTAAAAAATTAAGTACATTGTTGTCTGAGAAGTCCTGGCGTTGCAAGTTTCAGTCAACTGTTCAGCCAATGAGGTCGAGATACAAAAGATCAACACTAAAATCTGTGACGTCACGCTGACACAAATGTGCGCAAAATTTTGGAATAACAGTTAAAATAGGCTTTGCCCTTTATAATTTGGCTTTTCTATTCATAAACTTGTAATGGTAAAATTGATGAGATTAGAGTATTCAGCGGATAATTTATCAGCTTAAATTGATTCATTGTTTCACTTTAGCGTGCTTTCGAATTCTTCATTTCTTGAAGGCTACGGCGTCTCTCGTATACCATATAGTGGTTTCGGCACGTTAAATCCCACATATCAATCAATCACGGAGAGGGGGGCAACCTTGCCCACTTATCTGTCCACGTGACCTACTCCTAATACTTTTTAAATGCGAAGCATTTCTTAGCGAACTTCGGTGACTTTGAGCCTGCCTGCCTGCCTGCCTGCCTGCCTGCCTGCCTGCCTGCCTGCCTGTCTGTCTGTCTGTCTGTCTGTCTGTCTGTCTGTCTGTCTGTCTGTCTGTCTGTCTGTCTGTCTATCTATCTATCTATCTATCTATCTATCTATCTATCTATCTATCTATCTATCTATCTATCTATCTATCTATCTATCTATCTATCTATCCACCGATCCATCCATCCGTCCATCCATCCATCCATCCATCCATCCATCCATCCATCTATCTATCTATCTATCTATCTATCTATCTATCTATCTATCTATCTATCTATCTATCTATCTATCTATCTATCTATCTATCTATCTATCTATCTATCTATCTATCTATCTATCTATCTATCTATCTATCTATCTATCCGTTTACGTTTTGGTGCTCTCGTGGTCACAGCCTTAACTTGGCGTGAACCAAAACTAGCATCGGAGGGTATGATGGTTTGATGAATATGACGCACTGGTCAAGACATGAATAATGTCACAATCCCGTCGCGTACGTCGTCAAACCCTTCGCGCAAGACAGCGGCACATAGCCACGGATGTGTATGTGCCGCTGGTATGCGGGTATATATGTGCCACAGGTGATTGACACTTAGTACCTACCCAGGAATGACAGGGTCACACATGGGCAATTTTAACGCAAGAGCGTTACAAAATACTGGGACATCGGTAGTTTAGACCTAACGAATGCAAAGAATAAATGTCAGGATCCCAGCTGGAATCGAACCCAAGCGTTCTGCGTGGCCATGAAGCATTTTACCACAGCGCTACACCAGGTCTCCTTTTAAAATAGATCCCAATATTCGCGAACCGTCAATAGTGGTTGCAGTGCTGCTTACCCAGTTTTATAAACATTATCTATGTACTCTTTTGATACAGCCTTCTTTTTGGGTTAAAGTCAATTGTGGTTAGTTACCATGCACTGAAGTCGATTTATGTAGCAGTGTCCAGGGCCAGCATCCTCGCGAGCATCAGCCCTTCATATCAGCTTTTGGTGTTGCTAATACGCATGTTCCAGTTGGCATCGTTGCGCGAGGGCAAACAACTAATTATATAAATATCCGCCACCCTTCAATGTATGTCTGCTCTTGCAACATTTGTACATATATTTAGCGTCATTTCATGACTTGCCGTTCAATAAAGAAAAATTGCAACACGGTCGCCTTCCTTCCAGATGCTTCGCATAACGTCGATTCCCATGGTACGTGGGATCTGCCGAATTTTTTTCTCTCTCTCTTTTTATGGCCTCTCTGTTCCGACATGGGACTAGCCAACGGCTGGGTGGGGACCTACATAGTTGGCCCGCTGCCTTGCCTCTCAGGACCTTATTAAGTTATTTGTCCTGTCCTGTCTCTCTTTTTATAATCCAAGATATCGGCTAATCCTGTGTGTTCTTTTGTCCATACTGCTGTCTTCCCATCTCTTACAGTTACGCCTATGATTTTAGGCACAGAGCACCTATAGTGGCTTGGTCTGTAGGCATTTAATGTCGTCATGGTGTTACATGTATATAGTCATGGTCCATCATGAAACGGGTGTGCACCACAAAACAATGGAGTAATTCCCACCACTCGCCTCCAGTCCACTGAAAATTAAAAAAGCAGTGGTTTGCCCAACAAATAGACGACGATATTAGTGTGGTTGGAACGCCCTTCCCTACATGCCGTATGGAGCAGTCGCCGGGCATGTGCTGAAGAAGCAGCAGCGCATTAAGGTAAGTTGCATTCAGACGCAGTGTTCTGACGACGTTAGCGAAGCGGGAGCATACTTGCCGACATGACCGGTTTCAGGCTCGACACCAGTATTGCTTTATTAAAGAGATCTCTTTCGAAACATAGCACGCTTTTCTCCTCCCCTCCCCATGTTTCACGTTAGCGGAGCTGAAACGCGGTTGATTTGCCCCTCCCCAGCTTTTTTTAGGAGCTTGCTCGGCAAGCTTCATATGTGCTTGCGCCTTGTCCGGCGTCGGCGTGTACGCTTCTCCGGTGATTTTAGGAATACCCTCTAGATGGCACTCTGCCCCTCAGGGCATGGACATCATTTGAGGGCAGGGAAGCTAGCAGCAAGATAAAATTTGAGAAACGATTGAGAGAAATGGGTAAGGGACGTTGGGCTAGGAGGGTATTCAGCTACTCGTACATGAAAAATGTCGATACAAAATGGAGGAAGCGAACCAGAAAATTGACTGGTAAATACTTAGAAAACAGCAGGGTGCCAAACCAAAAAGAATTATCGGTTAAGAAGGAGGTGAAGGAAGCTGAGACCGATATGTGGAGGATTGGCATGATTAAGAAGTCCGCACTAGAGATCTATCAAACTTTAAGCAGGAAATTGCCAAGGAAATGATCTATGATAATACTTGTGGTAGTTCTTTACTGTTTGAGGCGAGGACGGGAGCATTGCGAACCAATACATATCGGGCCAAACACGAAGGGGTAGACACGGTATGCAGTGCGTGTGGAGAGGAAGAGGAAACTGCCGAACACTTGATAATGTTCTGTAAAGGGCCTCACCCTATTGTTCAGGATGATGGCGCAGAGTTTTTCAAAGCACTGGCGTTTAGGGACCGGGAGGGCAAAATAGACTTTAAGCGGGTAGAATTAACTAGAAGGAGGTTATGTGATTGGTGGCTAAAGTCAAGGCACGAGTAAAAATTAAACCCTTCACTGCAAAGTACGAGTCCTCAACCTCACTATTTAAAGGGGAAAAATAATCTAGCTTTTAATCCACTAAGTATTACGATTTGGTGGCGCTAGCCACCGCCCAATCTAAAGGGTACAGCCATATCAATCCATCCATCCATCCATCGTCGGCTTTCCAGTGATTTTAAGAATGCTCACTAGATGGCTCGCCACCGCTTGGTGTGCTGTCCAGCTCGGATCTGAAGACCCAAGAGGCCCTCGTGAGACGAGCGAGGACAGCGGCCCGTGCCAATAAGATCCCGGACTAATATCCCCACTCACCGACATTCCTTCCTTGGTCGCAAATAAATGTTTTATTTTCTCGGCACGTGCGCATCCTTTCTCTTCGCCGGTATGCTCTTCGTTACCGCTCTTCCGCATAAACACCTCAGAAGCCAAGGAATCAGCGCGGCGGGCTCGCAACGCAGCAACAGCTCGGGCTCACCGCCAAGACCCTGTACTGACAGCCCGGGAGGCCGAAGCGTATATCGTGCGATTGCAAACGTCCAACCACCATCAAGGGCACCTGTATCGATGTCATCTTCTCGCACTTTTCATATTGCGTCCCACCACCGATGATCCCATGGACACATACTAGTCACAAATTAGTATTCTTTAATTAAAGGGAAACGAATCCACGAGCCCATCGAGAGGCACCTATCTTGAAGTTTGCAAAAGAACATCAATTGTTTATGTGTAGTGTGTCATGTAGTTCATCAAAATGTATATATTGCATCCAAATGAAAATAATAGAGTTGTGTATGTAATGTATATATAACAACGATGTCACGTCTATATACGATTGTAGGAGATGTGTACGGAGGATTCACGCGTTACCCGATCATCTCCGAGCAAGCTCTCACCCCTAACATCATGCATTCGCTTTGTGGACATCGCGGTGATTTTTTTTTCGTTCAACCGCATGATGTGAGGTCCTTAACTATTAACAGTGAAGCTGTTATTAGTCGAGGCTTTCGCATCCGCTAGCGTAGGGATCATAGGTCGGCACTTTGAGAGACTACACACTCACCACAATTTTTTCAGCCTTCACCCTTACTCACGTTCATACTCACGTCTACTCCCACTCATAGGCCCTCACTCACGTTCATACTCACTCCTACTCGCCCTCATGAGTACTCACTCACGTTCATACTCCCTCCTTGTCGCACTAAGACTACTCACTCACGTTCATACTCACTCCTACTCACACACGTGAGCACCAATTCACTTTCATACTCACTTCTACTCACACTGAAAGTACTCATTCACGTCCATACTCACTCTTACTCATACTCATGAGTACTCACTCGCGTTCTACTCACTCCTACTCATACCCATCAGTACTCACTCATACTCACTACGTTCAAATGAGTATGAATGAGTGTGAGTGAGTGTACTCATGAATGAGTATGCCGAGCTATGGTAGCGATGACCACGTGGCCTGACAGTGTGGAAAGGGCTGTGCTCGTAGGAAGTGGATGGCCGTGCCGCACGCTGTGAGAGGTGAGGGTAGAAGATCTCGAGGATCGGAGGGGTGAACCTTCAAAAGACGTGACAAGATGGGGTGAAGGTGAGACTCAGTGGAGTAAAAAAGAGGATATCAGTGCCTGTGCAGTGCATGTAAGTGCTCAACAGTTCGCGCTTTCAGAGTGGCCGGCATTTTTCCGTTCTCCCGATGGAGAAGCCACCCGACGTGAGCGTCAGGGAAGGCCACCAGTTTCATCAAGGCCTGACCGCACGTACGCGTTCCAGCATTTCAGAGCGTCGCTTTCTGACGCGGCACCACCCCTTCTCGCTATGAAGAAAGAGGGTGCGGCGCCGCGTCAGAAAGCCTCACGCAGAAACGCGTACGTGTGGATGGGTCTTCAGTGTCCACGAAGTGGAGCTGACTGAATCGTTTTTCTAGAGTTTCAATGTTATTCTCCAGGCGCCTGCGCCATGTTAGAAGTGACTATGTATTGTATGGTACTTACATCCATGTCGTTTTTTTTATATGTATGCATTTATATTTAGAGATACACACAAGCTAAGTATTAAGAAGGAAGGGGTGGAATACCACCTTACTTCTCCCATATCCCATCCCTGACTACGTCTACGGCATAGCTCACTTCATCCTACAGCCCTAACAAACGTTACAATGTGTCAGCACGTGGCACGTAAAGAGGGTGCACGTGTCAGTGTTTACAGGCAACAAACAAACAAACAAACAAACAAACAAACAAACAAACAAACTTCGTCAGCCGCACGACCCACCATCACAATAGGAAGAAGGCACGGCACCGAGCCTATGCACCACACGCAGCAACGCGTACGTGTCCTTACTCTAGCTTGCCATCCTACCTGGGACACTACGCGTGTAGCAGTCATGCGGGAGAAAATGTATTTTCCTTTGGATCGAAGCATATGCATCTGTATTAGCTATATTTCACCGCGTTGTCCGTGTATATTGGTAAAAATAACTTGCATGAAGAGGAAATCATGTGCGCTAAATTGCGTTCGAGAGGGAATAGAGAGATCAGAGAGAAATAGGAGAGAAGAGAAGGGGAAATAAAGAGATAGGATAGAATTCACTGCAGCGTGTGGAATTGTACCGCAAGTCAGAGACGCTCACACAAGCCCAACAGGCTGTACGTAATAAATAAGGGTATGGGGAGACTTGGATTACGCTTTGCCCACAAGATTTTTTTTTTTACCGGGGGAGTCCACGGCCAAGGGAGCTCCTTCAGGGTGGCTGGGAACACATGCGTTGTGTTTTGTTTTGAGTATGCTTGCTCGGGGGGGGGGGGGGGGGGGGGCTGGTGGAAATTTTGGGTTGGCTCCAGCCCCCCCCCATACCCCCCGCTGGCGCCGCCTCTGCCTATGGGGAATACTGCGCACGCAGATGCCCAATATACCGAACTATACCAAAATATTTTATTTTTTTTTTGTTTCTGAGCGTTGAAACTTTTCTATGAAGCCTTCGCACTTCAGTGGTTTCGGAAGAAGGTACGTGTTCATTGCACAGAATCGCGACATCTTCCTGCGAGTTCTACTAGCGTTTTAATTTCTATTACTCCTACAGTTGGTACAGCTGGCAACATTGCTTGTTCTCCTTCTTGCTTTCTTGCTACTTTCGCATTAAAGGGGCTCATGACTATGATGTACTGGGTTCAAAGCTTCTGCATTGGTGCATCAACGTTTTCTTACCTATGTCCTGCTCAATATACGTCATGGTTGGACGTTCAAGTTGAACTACTTCCAGTTTACATGTTGGTCCTCAAATGCTCCATTGACATTTTCTTTCTTCAATTTTTAATTGAGACATAGACCCAATCAACCCGAGGCATGTGCTTGCTTTCTATTATCAAATCCCATTTTTAAGGACTGAAGTTCCCGCATTTATGTTAACACTTCAGTCGCGTTACATACGAAGGAAACATCAACAAATCAAAGCTTCCATGGGTGAATCTTACATATGCAACAACACAGAATCATAGTACGCTTAGCATGCAGTGTCTTGCTCTCTGGGCTAACTATAATTAAGTCAAGTAAAAAAGGTAGCGCAGGGCAAAGTGGTCAAGTATATATTTTTACAAATAACATCGTTTACAATGAAACCATAGTATTTCGTGGACGAAACTCGCGCTTCAGCGAGTCAGTAGCGACATCTGAAAGGTAGGAAAGTACCTCACAGGCGTTCTGTGAGCACTTATGTTTTTGTATATGCAGGTGTCTTTGTTCATTTTTGTTCGACCTTCGCGTGGTTCGTGTGGGCACGCGGCCAGGCCGGGTCGTCGCGCGTGGGACGCACGCGCGCAAAGCGACCGATGCGGCACACAGCGTCTCGCGGGCGAAACTGCGCTGATTCCACGTCCGGAAGTCGATCAGGCAGGATGGAGCGCGACACCAAGCACACTTCCTGTAATTGCCTGGATTTTAACAAAATGGCCAAGGTGAAGAAAGTGGTGGACGAAGCACGGGAACAAAACAACCCCGAGCTCGACCTGGTCGACCGAGGAATTACCTCCATCGAAGAGATACCCGGATTGTGTGAGTTGCGGCTCTGCGAATGCGTACTCCTCTGTTTTTGACCCCTTTTCCAAATTTGGCGCGGCCGCCGTATTTTTAAACCGGTTGTGATGTCACATCTGCGGAGGTTGATTCACGTATATGGGGTTTAAATTTTGCTGTCTATGTCGCGTCGTTGCGTTGATCCGTAGTGCGACATGGGCCGTAGCAATGCTATCGAGTGTTTACTATAGCGTGTCTGCCTGTGGTTGAGTGTCGGTTGCGCGAAACACGCCTGCACATGCAAACAGAAAGTAAACAAAGCAACGCATGGGCACGACCTGGGCGTAGCCATCAAGAGCTCACTTTCACTGCTTGGCGACTCTGCAGCCGTCATAGCGTCGAATTACTGCATTAAAACTGCTGGAAGCTTTGTACATAGTGCAAGAAGTCGTGTCACACGTTCAAGTTGCTTACCTGTCTGTTTCTGTGACAAACGCTTTGTTTAATGCATGAGGCGTGAGCATCAGTGGTGTTCACCTGTATCCCGGTTTGCATTTCGTTAACCGTTTTCATCTCTTTGTTATGAAATTAACATTAAGAAGGGTAATGCTCACGTTTTATTTGGGAAAGGAATGCCCGTGTGCCAACGCCCACGAGCGACAGTTGCTTGCGTGGTACGAGTCACCGCTGTGATGCGTTTGCTTGACATTGGTCATGACGTACTGGGCGTCGCTGATGTGGTTATTTTGCGAACATGAAAATGTTAGCGCTCGCTTTCGGTTATGGAAGAGATAGTGTTTTGAAAACAAAGATGAGGGTGTTGTCTTTCAATAACGCCCTGTTTCGTAATCGAACCCGCCACTCGTGCGCTATTTGCCTGCCGTCCTGTATTATGGCAATTTACGTATCGTGTAAATCTTCATAAAAATGGTGCAGTGGTGTGCCTCACTGTCATGTTTGGTTTGAGATTACAGACATGTCTGGAAGTCGTTATGTATTGAGTGTCTGGGCATCATGTCTAACTCTACAGATATATATATATTTTCATTCACATGCATTTTCTGCGTCCGTATGGCATTCTGTTTATTTTACTAATGACGCACATCTGCATTAACTTTTTCCAGTCTCACTGCCGAATTTGACAAGGTTGACATTAAGCCACAACAAAATCAGAGGTAAGTGTGCTTCTTAGGAAAAAAAAGAAAGGTCAGCCTGTGCTAGCTTCCCTGGATATATGCAGTAATTAACTTTCATAGAACTTGTGGCCATTTTTCTTGCATGTCACAATCATCCATCTATTTACTTGGTGGATGTTTTGTGTACTGGATGATTCTGTTTAACAGCCGCCAGAAGGTAAATGTTGCAACACTGCGTGCAACAGTGCAAAAGTAGCTGCACACTGTGGCTGTGTCACATTGTACTTCTAACAGGGACACTATATTGCAAAAGAGTGCGATTGGGATCTAATCTTCTTGCATTGATCAGCTTTCTTGCGCAGCTCATGCAGGCGAGTTTATCATGGCTTCATCGTCGAAAGTGCACCGTTTGACTCTCGTATTAAAAGAACCCTGGAATGGTTTTTTGAAGGTCTGTCAGCTATCAGGCTACAGCATCATCAGATCATTCATGTCGTAAATTTTGTGGCACGCCATGTACTAAGGCCGCTAAGGACAATCATACCTTTTACTCTACTTCTCACCCTGCTTTGCCTCCTCAACTAGTGAGACATGCTGGCAATGGCAGTGCTCTCATGAGTGCATTCGGCAGTTTGAGCTTTGCCTAGTCGGGACCTCTGAAATTGGGGTGAAGTTACTGCTGGATACACATAGATCGTAGCGTTGACTGAACAGCGAGAGCACGACACTGCACTCACTGCAGTGTCAAGCTGAAGCGATATTGCTCGCCAGATGCCTCACCAACCTTACGTGGTGTTGCAGCTTTACGAGCCATTGATGGCTAGATATTTGGTACACAGCTAAGACATTTTATTGTTTCCAAAAAAAAAAAAAAGATGTCGAAATGAGCATTGTTGCTCAGCTAACGTCAACACTGAGCACTTAGTAACATTAACAAACGGCGCTCCCTGCCCACAGTAGGTTCCTTCCTGTAGACTGAGATATCCAGTAAGGTTAGTCATTGTGTCCTAGATATGCTGGAACATTTATGCTAACGCCTCCTTTATTTTTTTCAATGCCAGTGCAAACGTGCGCTTATCAACGGCAGCCGTCAGTTCGCATTAGTTCAGGAAATGGTCATGATACGTCGCTGCATGAGGGGTCGCACTGCTTGTGCCACACGTATTTTTGAGCGCTTTCCGCGGAGATGCAATAGATGTTTTTCCCACTACAATATCGTACGTCTGTCACATTGAACCAACGCCACCACCGCATCACGGTGAAGCGCATCTAGTAGCTTTGCAGTGACGCTTACCCTTTGGTTCGCCGCATAATGCCACGAATGGCAACGTGCTATCCCAAAACACCGTATCTTTTATAGAGCCACCTAGACCGCCAACATAGTAAACACGAGGAATGCAAGATGCCACCCCATGGACCTGTACACAACTAAATGAATAATTACTTCGTATGATTTCCGTCATAAGGGACTGAATGAGGGGGCTCCCTCCCCCATGTTAGCAAAGCAAGCACACGCAAAGGCTAACTTTTGGTTTGCTGCAATGTAACCGATAAGGTTGAAAGCGGCTGGTGTCAGTGAAGCTTTCGAATATGGCTGCATTCTGTGTAATGGGTAACATGCTGTCAACCATAGGCAATTATGTGCATGTTATCTTTTCGAATTTGCTGGGCACCCACTACATGGCCATAAGGTAATAGGCACAGTAACGTGTGGGCTTTTTATACTGGGCGGCTGGCTTTAAACCATGAAATCATATTGATCACATATTCTGAGGCCCGATGGGCATGTATGCTTGTACCACACATTACTGCGATATTACATGATGAATTATGAATCATGTATACAGGGCGTGTGTGTTGGTAAAGCATGAAGGTTAATTTCACTGTATTTCCAAGCAGAGGAAGTTATTTTCTCTGAATTTTTAAGCAGACACATGGCTGTGTGGTAGAACAACTGATTGGCACGCAAACTACCGAGGCTCGAGCGTCACTCAAGTCTGCAGAATTTTTTATTGTTTATTTTATTTGCATCTGTCTAGATTATTCGGTCACGCACAAGATGATTTTTCCCTCACAACCAACGACACTGACACTGAAATTTCTGCGAAATGAGCTCTTCAATGCTATCGTGCTAAAATTTGTTTGGCAGAGCCGCTGCAATCTGTGGCAATCCAGATTTTTGAAGTCGTGTAGTAATTTACACAGTTCACGCGGAGAGCTTAACTTAATCTTCAAAGACTCCTTAGGAGTTGTTCAACCTACTCGATGCATTCATACGAAACTGTCAAAACCGTTTCAGGGTCCCTTTAAGCTGTAAAAGGTTTTGTGTATTTGTGCTAAGGTGGTATTTCATGACACGTATAAGTTTAGGTTGACAGGTGGCTGCCTTAATTCTCTGCTCACCTACTTTACAAAACAGGCAGTCCTCCTGAATACCTTTATGATGGCTGACCCATGCTCTTTAAAAAAAAAAAGCTTAAACGTACAATGAATGGGATGATTTCAGCTTTCCTGAGGTTGTTTATTCCAGGACACTAAAAGTACAGAAAAGCCTGTACGCAATGTTCAGTTTTTGAAGAACAGGATAATGCTTCTCCAATAGCTTGCAGAATAATGTGTTTGATATCCAAAGTGAAAAACAAGCAGCTGTATTCTGAAGGACCTTGGAGTGAAAATGCGAGGGCATCTCTTGCATTGTCTAACCAAAAGGTGTATATTGTAGTTAGGGTCTTTTAGAAGGCTTCAAATACGAAATTTGAACAGTTATCAGTGGTACAGTTTTAAGATTGCTTCAGTGGTCAATCGCTACCAATTTAGCCATGGCAAAATTATTTTTTTTCTGGTTGAAGGCTCTTGATGATTGCTTGCTTTTGTGATGCCTTAAGCATAGCAAAATCGCTTCTTTCTATTATTTATTTATTTTCACTTTCTTGATACCTCCTGATATTGGTTTCGTGATCTACCTCGCCTCATGTAGTGTGTTATGTAGTCCGTCCGATGATACTTAAAAAAGAAAAAAAGCAGAGTTTTGGATAAGCGAAGAAAAACTCGCTGGTTACCGAGTGCAATACATTGCACTCTACAGCAGACACCATACATACACCATGCATGGGCTTCTACACATGCTAAGCTGCACTACATGTGCATTGAAGACGAGCTAAAACAATTATGTCATAGTTCATGTTCGATTGTGGCAGTTGCTGCGATGGCATCTATGAAAATACTGGAATGATACTTGATGGTGCACTACTAACAAAATGAAAATATGATTGTGTTTATTCATTATGACATGTACATTGGCATCTTATTTTGAACTTGCTAATGACAATTTTATCTGCAGCATTCTTGACATGGGTACGTTATGCCCTTTTGTAGAAACATGCACTCGTAGTTTGCTGCCATGCAGCGACCGTTTCGAAGATTTTTAATTTTATGTTTTCATGAATGTTTTAAAACTTTGTTTACAGTTGTTCCAGCTAGCATAGCAAACTTGTACAACTTGGAAATCCTGACACTATGCAACAACCAAATTGTGGTAAGTTTGTTTGCGAGCGTGCTCCTCCTGCCTGTAATATAGAGAGTTATAGCTTATCTTACTTTGGAGAACAAATAGTGATAGCTGTACTATTGTATTCTGTAATTTTTATATAGCTAGAATGGTGTAAATTGCCACTAGTTTTCTTTTACCGTGACCTGTGAATGTCATATCGGTACTGTATGTCATATTGGTACTGTTGGTACGGGTACACTAGCTAATCCTGCGAGAACCATTTTATGTGTGCTGTGCACTCGGCCATTGCCTGTAGTAGTTTGCTTGTGCAGATAAGCTGATGAAATGAAGTACGAGTACCATACATTGAGTGTTTTACACATGTGTTGTCTGTCGTACTGGGGGAACTTGCAAGCCGACATAGTTTAGCCAAAGTAGGCACGTCATATAGTAAACCCCTTTACATGTGAAGCTTTGTACATCCTTTATTAAGGTGCAAGAAGTGTTTTGCAGAATTTCATTAAGTTTCCTCCATCTTAAAGATTTGTGTAAAATTGATCGATTGGTGTTGCCAGATTATATTTCTGCATATTCATGCATTGTTACCAAATGTTTGTTTTATGATGGAGCAATATGATAATGATGCTTTATATGAGGGAGCAAAACTATGAAGTTGTTAGTTTAGCTGCAGAAGTAACTGAAAAGTCTGTGTTGTGTTTTATGCATTGTAAGAAATGGAGTATTATGTCCTAATTGAAAAAGGCAACTTACTATTTTGTGGAACCTTCTTATAATATAGTCACATTCTACAAAGTTAAAAATGTCTTTTTTCTATTAATTTTAAACACACTCTTTATATGCTGGCACCAGCTGGTGAGCTTCCTGATCTACTTAAATATATTCAAGTATTTATCACAACTGTGCTCTTAAATTGAAATTTGGTTGCATTAGGTTTAATTGAAGAATGTCTCAAATGCAATATTGCAGATGTGTGAAGCATTGATTCATATTTGCCCTAATATAAGAAATTTGTGGGAAGTAGTCTGCGATATTTTCTTGTGTAAGTGAGATGGGTTTTGATTTATTCTTCCGCAGCATTGATGCTCATTATTTAGATGGGTGAGCCATTTAAAACTGAAAAAGTGTACATATTAAAAAGATTTCTTCTGTGGTTTTATGTACTAAAACCACATTATGTTTATTAAGAATGCTGTAATTGGAGACATCAGATTGATTTTGACCACCCAGGATTTGTTAATGTTCGCCTAAGTATGAGTGGAAGGGTGTTTAATTCATTGAAGTTTCTTATTGAAATGTAGCTGCTATGGCCAGCAATCAAACCGGTACCCTTGCGGTAGATAAAAGGTGAAACAGCACGAACTAGAAGAGACGAAGGAAGAAATAACGAGCGCTAACAACTGACTGTTTATTGCTTCTAATCAATATAAAGGAAAAGGTGCGGGATTAGAAGCAAGGTATACTGTCAAGCCATACGTCACGATACAAAGTTTTAAATCTGTTAATCGACAAGATTATCATTTTAAGAGTGCACCTAGGCACATGAGAGACAGTTATTCTCTTCTTTTCTTAGTGTTAAGGATGGATCACTAACACGTGTCGCCCTTTTGTTTAATCGTGAAAGCCTCGGCTATCGGACGACCATGCAGGCTTGGGTATCTTTCTATCACATTGCAGTCACTGAACTCCGGCGTGCATCCGCACGTGTTGCAATGAATTGTCATGTTGCTACTTTGTTTTAGATAATGGTTGTTGAGGTGTTTGCCAAGTAGCTGATTGAGACAACTTTCTGTTTGTCCAATCTAAGTATTCTTGCAGGAGGGCAGTACTTCATAGGCAATGTTGGTGGAGCATTTTACGGTCCCTTGTGTTTCGTTGTACATGAAGGCTTCTGGTATCCTTCCCAATTGATGCTTCTACACAATCATTATCTAAAACAAGGCAGCAACATGGCACTTCATTGCTGCACGTGCGGATGCATGCCAGAGGTCAGCATCTGTAAGTCGTAATAAGATACCCTATCGTGCACGGTTGTCCAATAGCTGAGGCTTTCGTGATTAAACTAAGGGGCGACGCATGTGTTAGTTATCCGTCCGCAACACTAAGCAATGACGAAATTAACTATATTTCATGTGCCTAGGCGCACCATTAAAATTGTAATCTTGTTGATCAACAGGTTTTAAACTTAGTATCTTGATGTATGGCTTGACAGTTCATGCGACTTTTTATCCTGCATTATTTGAAGCAATAAACAGTCGGTTGTTAGTGCTTGTCTTGTCTGTTATTTCTTCCTTTGTATCTTCTAGTTAGTGCTGTTTTACCTTTCACCATGTTCGACCAACTAGCCCAACGAAACATACTTGACAAAAACAACAACAAAACATCCTTGAGCTCAGCAGCTCAACACTTCAGCTGCTAAACTTCCGCAGCACGTGTTTAGCAAATTATGAAAGGTGGGAGTGTGATAATGACCTTACAGTGTGTGCTGGCCTGCTGCAGCGTCTGGTTTAAACTGATGTTTCATATCATTGCTCGCAGGAGTTGCCATCTTCGATCTCTACCATGCCAAAACTCAAGATTCTGAACTTGGCGTGAGCAGCTCTGATGAACTTGCATGCTTCTGATGTCGAAGTATTTCAGTAGTGTGCTTTGCAAGCAGCTATTAAAGGAATGATGAGTGTAATATGTATAAATGGATCTAGTAGATTGTAAGACAATTAACTAACCGGTTTAATTGGCACAGTAGTTATGGCAGAGGAATGTCAATGTGAAATGAATGCTTAGTTGCTTACACGTGCATTTGTGGAAATTGAAGCGATAAAGATTTTTGTGGTTGCCTTGAATGCACTTCTTAAGCACAGTGCAGGTTAGAGACATATAGATTATTAATGATTCAGTATGTTTTGGAAATGTGTACATGATTGGTTTGTAGTTTTTATGCCTTTGCATCATTATAGGCTCTTGCGCCTAGGGGGGCTTACTTAGATGTAAGAATTTCTATCATTCTGCAGAAACCATCTAGGATCTCTATTGATTTGACCCTAATTGTTCTTGCTATGCAGAAACATTTCCTGTTTTGACTGTTCTTGGGGCGTAAGTCTTTGCTAATGCATGAGGGATATGCTAATGAAGGCAACTGTAGGGTTTGTTTCAACACACCTTATTGTCAGATTGACCGTTGGTTGTGCTGACACGTCGCATGCCAGCTTAGTAGTAACACAAAATTTTTTAGATTCATTGCCATGTAGCTGGAGCTTTTCACAATTGTATAGTTCTCCCCTCTCTATACTCCGACTGCATGATTTGTACTGTTTTAGTATGCAACCAGTTGTTGCCAAATCACCCATGACCTGATTGGAATAGCATTCTTTTTTTTTTGTGTGGTTATCGATTTCCGCCATAGCTTGATGCGAATTTCCTAGGAGATGCACTTTTTACAAATTACATCTTCCTGTTGGTTAATAATGTTGTACAATGCACATTATCTGTTTTCTCTTGCTCAGTTGTGTTGTTCTTGTCAGTTTCATTTTGGATTTCCTGTTCTTTTAAAGCCGGCCAATTAATTGCGAAGAATTTCATGGCGAACTTCAGCGACTTTGAGCGTATCTATATATCTATTTAGCCCCTTACGACTTTTAGCTCTCCTGGCCGTTTGGATAATGGTATCGATACCAAACTTGGTATGACATAACATGACTGTATGGCCAACATAACTGACCAGTCATAACATGAAAATCATGACATGAATGTCATGAATTACATTTCATGGTCTTGCTGCTCTTGCGGTGATTTTATTCATATGACATGCTGCAAAACTGGTATGGAATGACATGGTTGCATGGCAAATACAAGCGACAGACCCTAACATGAAAATTATGACATGTTTGTCATGTAACATGACTACATGCCACACTTATTATGTGCTCGCGACTGTTTTGCTTGCTTCGCATATACCAAATTTGGTATTATGGGACGTGAATGGATGACGAAGGTATGTTGGTGCAAACATGATAATGACGAGATGCGTGTCATGTAACAACATGGCTACGTGCCACGCTCATGATACGCTGGCGGCCGTTTCGCTAGCTTCATTTATACCAAATTTGGTATTGCGTGACTCGAACGGACGACGAAGGTAAATGACACGTCCAAACCTGATAATCGTTACATGCGTGTCATGTAACAACTTGATGGTAATAAGGGCTGCAGCGCGAGCACGAAGGTGCTAGAAGAAACGTGAAACGAAAGGCGAGGCAAGGAAAGCAAAGAGAACAGCACGAGCGCTGACTACCAACTGAATTTTATTATTTGCAGAACACATGATAATATATACAACAGGCAACCTTTTAACAGCAAACTTGAGCAACGTGACATATTCTGGGGAAGGGTCTGATAAAAAGAAGGTACAATGATAAAATGGCTAACCCTTATCTAAAAGCGCGAACTCTTTGTCATGCAAGGCCACCGAAGGTTGGCTCACGCATTCGTCACCATGTTTTCTAATAAAATAGGCCTCAGCTATTTCACGAGTTAATTTGTCCATGTGGCGTACCAGCACACTCACGCCCGAAAATCGAGGCTGGCACCCGCAGCTTTTACAGTGCAGAACGAGGTTTGAACTAATTCCTTTGCATACATCATTCATATGTTCTCCTAACCTTTTATTAATGCACTGCCCAGTTTGGCCTATATAACAACGACCGCACTTTAAAAGAAGCATGTAAACAACACCAACTGCGCAATCTACAAATTTATTTATGTGTTTTACAGCGCATGTCCAACTTTTTTTGGTGATTCCACTGAGGTGTTCATCCGTTATTCTGCAAATCTGACTTACTTTGTACGGGGCTGATAAAACTACATCCACACCATATCTCGAGCCTACCTTCTTCAAACCATGAGACATATTGTGGAAGTATGGGATGACAGCAACTCTTTTTCGCTCTTTATTTCCTCCTGCCTTTTCTTATTTTTGTTTGATTTTCTGTAACAAAGCTTCGTACACTGAAGAAATTAGATTTTGGAAATTAGATTTTGGAAATCCCGCAGACAGAAGTCTGTTAATCTGCATTGTCATCTTGTGTAGGCATGACTTAGATAAGCCAGCACTTACAGCCGACGAAGCAATAGCTCTCTTGACCAGTTTTGTGTGGCAGGGTTTAGCACTTCGCGGTTGGTATTCCCAGCATACGTGATTTGGAAACAATGTAATATTAATATCTAAGGACCTCAGTGATCCCTGTTGGGGAACT
The DNA here is from genome assembly GCF_043290135.1 of Rhipicephalus microplus. Classification (NCBI taxonomy): domain Eukaryota; kingdom Metazoa; phylum Arthropoda; class Arachnida; order Ixodida; family Ixodidae; genus Rhipicephalus; species Rhipicephalus microplus. Next base: position 88,674,889 of record NC_134703.1, read on the forward strand.
TCGCAAGTGAAGTCTAGCCCACCTCCATGTGTTTTAAAAGCACTCAGTACAAGTTTAGCTGGGTTTTTCTTATTCGTTACAGAAGGCAGCAGAAAAATTAAGTAGTCGTCCACATATCTGAAAGCGGTTTGCACCAAATCTACGAGTTTTTCATTGAGGATGGTGTCAATCTTGGCAAGAAAAAAGTCACTCAGAACCGGGGCGACCCTTGACCCAATGCAAACTCCCTTACGTTGTCTATAAAGAGACCCTCCCTACGAAACAAAAGTGGAGTTCAAGTATAGAAGCAAAAGTTCCATGAAGGAATTAACACTGATGCCACTTTCATTAATGAACAAATCTTCATGATTATCCTTGGTTATACAACCTCTAACATAATTCAAAAATGTGCTCTGAGGAATGGAGTAATACAAATCTACAGCATCGATACTTAAAACAGGGCACCCAATTGGATTATGATCCTCGAGGTATCTGACAACTTCTTGTGAATTATGGACGCAGTAGGGGTCATCCAAAACTAAACTAAATAGATGTTTCTGCAAATAACCTCCCAAAAGCTTCTGCCAGGTTCCTCTTTCAGAAACAATTGCACGCAAAGGTTGTTCCGGCTTATGACCCTTAATAGTGAAAAAAATAGACAATTCTTGCGAAGTAGCTTTCTTTACGCTACGGGCTAAACCTCGAGGCGAGCTATAGCATCTTTCTTGATATTTGAACTTTTTGCTGTAACTTGTACAAAGTGTTTCACAACAGCCTGTGACGCTTTTTGCAAAAAGACACCATTGTGTAGAATAACAAAAACACTTTCCTTATCCTTATTGTACCTTCTTTTTATCAGACCCTTCCCCAGAATATGTCACGTTGCTCACGTTTGCTGTTAAAATGGTGCCTGTTGTATATATTATCATGTGTGCTGCGAATAATAAAATTCAGTTGGTAGTCAGCGCTCGTGTTGTCCTCTTTGCTTTCCTTGCCTCGCCTTTCGTTTCACGTTTCTTCTAGCACCTTAGTGCTCACGCTGCAGCCCTTATTACCATGAATTCCAACCAACTAACCCAAATAGCCGTTCTTCTTCTGTAACAACTTGACTATATGCTACACTTATGATGCGCTCGCGGCAGTTTCGCTTGCTTCGCATATACTGAATTTGGTATGACGTGACGCCAATGGATGACGAAGGTAGATTACTGGTGCAAACATGATGATCATGACATGTGTGACATGTAAGAACATGACAACATAACATGCCCATGATGAAATTCTAGTGATGAAATTCTAGCAAATTTTCTTGGTGCGGACTATGCACATATAAGAAGCAGAAATCTATATGCATTGAGAAATCCATGCATTTTTAAAGGGGCCCTGAAACACTTTTTCAAGTAACCATGGAATTAATTCACTGGAAGAGCTTATTGCCTCACTAATTCAACGCCGCGAAAGTTTTAAGAATCTGTCCAGTGCGAATGGAGTTACAAAGATTTTTCACATGCTGCCATAACATTCTCTCTTCTCTCATCCTGACGAAAGCGCTGGAAACTAAGCAGGGAGGGATGGCAGGGCCACAGAAAAACATCACACGCGCTTCGTGACCTTGAGCACTTTTTTCTTTTTTTTCGAATGTGAGACTTTATTAGTGTGATCGCACGTGCACGCGTGGACAAGTAGCGGCCTTTCGTGGCAATCTCTGTTACGAGCGAGCGTGCCATGTTCAAATCAGCTAATGGCTGATAGAACTTCGTCGGAACTTCGTGTGGTGCTCTTCGTTTGACTCATTTTTGCCTGCTTGGGAGGGCCACTGGTAGTCACGTGCCTTTATGGTAATGGCAGACAACATGGACGACTGGGCAAATCGTGCAGCATTGCTTCCACTGCTAGAGAGCCACAGTTCCGAGCGGCAAAGCTCCAGTTTCTGTACAAAAGAGCGATTGGATAGTGATAGTAAATCTGAAACTGCCGCGTACATGTGGGAATTTGAGTGAATTCTAGCAGAATAGAATAACTACACGCAAAGTATTGTAAGCTGCTTGGAGCCTGAAGGATAGACTTTCCACTTCCGCCTTCCTTCAGGAGTGCAGGTTGTATTCTGATCCCTTATTTGAAGGCGTTTCTCCACACTAGGGTAGAGGGCTCTATCGCGGAGTCTGACGGCTGCTTTGGCTCTGTCTTAATGATTCCGTATCAAAGGGTTATGCTTATCTGTACTTTCGTAAAACACTGTCAGATCAGTGGCAAGCATATACTATGTGTGGGATACAGGAAATCGCACTTAGCTTGGTGTAATGTGTATGCATTATCGTCCTGCTCCGTTTCCAGCATAAACCGGCTCAGCAGCCTGCCCCGGGGGTTTGGTGCCTTCCCCGTGCTCGAGGTGCTCGACCTCACATACAACAACCTGAACGAGCAGTCCCTGTCCAACAACTTTTTCATTATGGGTAAGCAAGCATTACAGGTTTCTCTTTTCACCTATTTGTTGTCACTTTTGTATCAGCAGTATTATGTAGGACAACATTGACACTGTTCTTACGAAAAACCAAAGTAAAGAAGCCCTTGCTGATTGGTGGATCAACAATGACCACACAGAAGCCAGGGAGCTCATCAAGAAAGCACCTGGTTTTCACTGCACATGCAGCAGTAGCAGCAAATGCTGGACCAGTGGCCTTGTGGAGTCTGTTGTAAAGTCTCTCTTAGGGCGACTACTAGAAGTACAGTAGGAACGTACCTATTGCACCATGAATCATCAGAATTTTGGTAAATAGGGAAGTAGCCAGGGTATCGTTATTCATCATTGTGTAAAGAAGTTAAGATCCCTTGCTCGGCACGAAGCCTGTGTCAGTTTGGGAAGGACTTCCAAGCACTGCTGTTGCTCTGAGGTACAATACTGAAATGCTATGCATAGAGCCTGGGCTCAAATACCGCTTCATGAGAGATATATTTTTCTAATAATGCATGATAGCAGTTACGGACTGCGGCGATGGGGAAAAACAACCATGCCACCAAAATTTGCTGCTGTGGTCTCTGTATAAGAGGCGTTTGGGTTGTTAGCATCAGTAGGGTTCAAGATGTCCATGCGCGCACAGTTACACAGTATAGATTGCTTATATAACATACATTGCCAGAGTTGCAAATATCCACACTATAAGGGTTACTGCACTATAACCAAAACAACCTTTTTCAAAAGCTGCAATAGTACAAAATGCGTAGGGCATGTAGCGGCTCATGTCTAAGATTCAAGGTATGCAGTGCAGGTTGATTTCAATTAGAATTTCAGAATGTTGAAAAATGAGCATCGTTAAAGGACCACTCACCAGGTTTGACAATTTCGAGCTGACAAGCGCAATGCGTAGATGAGGCGTTTTTGATAAGATTAGTTTGCCATTCTGGCGCCCGGGGGCGTTGATGTTGCAAGGAAATAAATACGGCGCACATGACCAGCCAGTCAGTGTGGAACCCGCCTACGTGCGTGTGTGTGATTCGGTCCAGCGACCGGCATGGCCCAGGACTATCCGGTTATCACAAGTGGCGACGAGGTCGACTGACGAACCGGACGGGCACAGCACAATCACACGTCGTCATGCCTGTCGTCGGGAAGCTGGATCCATTTGACCCGAGTACATCGGAGTGGGCGGAATACCGTGAGCGGGCCGAGCTGTACTTTATCGCGAACGACATCCCGAGCGACAAGCAGACAGCCGTATTTTTGACATGCTGCGGTCCAGAGACTTATTCTCTGCTACGAGGCCTCCTAGCACCAAGCAGGCCCGCCCAAGCAGGACTGACCGAAATTTTTACCACACTTGGCAAGCACTACGCCCCTTGCGTATCAGAAGTAGTGGCAAGTTTCAAGTTTTTCTCAAGACATCGAAAAGAGGGGGAGACTGTTAGTGACTACATTGCCTCGTTGAAGAAATTAGCCGAAGACTGTGATTTCGCAACATTTCGAGAGCGCATGTTGCGCGACCAGATAGTCAGCGGAATCAATGACGTAACCATGCAAACACGGCTGCTGGAAACGACATGTTTAACCTTCGAAACTGCAAAGGACACCGTCGTAGCTATGGAGGCTGCCCGTAAATATTCACGCACATTGAGCTGTCAGCAAGCACAGCTACTATCTCACGAAGCTCCGGAGCAAGCGAACGTTGTCACCTCGGGGAAGAATGATAGCTGTTGCTTCCGTTGGGGGGAGGTCATTCTGCGCGTCGGTGTAAGCACGGCAGCACGATTTGTCACAACTGCCGCCAAAAAGGGCACCTTGCAAGAGTTTGCAGAGTTCAGCCGGGAAATAGAAATTTCGACTGGAGCCAGTCTAGTCGCGTGAACAACCTGGGCGACCTGCCTGTCTCTGCTGAAGAGCCCGAAGTTTTCGACTTGTGGACGCTTCACACAGCTAGTTCGGAGCCAATGCGCATAGCAGTTGAAGTTAATGGCATAATGCTCAATATGGAGTTGGACACCGGCGCTAGTGTGTCGACCATTGATGATGGCAAGTTTGCCGAGCTTTTTCCGTCGGTGCCGTTGGAGCCATCGAGTGTGCAGCTGAGAAGTTTTTTCAGCGACATGAAACGCGTCCAGGGAAAGCTCGAAGCAACGGTCAAACTTGGCGACAAGGAGCGCCAGCTACCACTATTTGTCGTGAAAGGGGCGTGTCCTACGCTGTTTGGACGAAGCTGGATGAAGGCCTTCAAGCTAGGCATCGCTCAGACGGAGGGAGTCAACGTCGTGAAGTCTACGGAAGACCTGGTAAGCCAATATCACGAAGTTTTTTCGGAGCAGCTTGGCACGTTTCACGGCGTTACAGCGTCTATATCCGTACAAAAGGGTGCGAAGCCACGTTTTGTCAAGGCACGTCCGATACCATTTGCTTTGCGCGATAGGGTTTTTGAAGAACTGCAGAGGATGGAACGGGAAGGCGTTATCAAACCGGTGAAAACTTCTCAGTGGGCCGCGCCCATCGTTCCTGTATTGAAGCGCCACGACCGGGTTCGGGTCTGCGGTGATTTTAAGACTACCATAAACCCGGTGACAGTCGTGGAGTCCTACTCTAATCCTAGGATTGAGGAACTTTTTGCGCGACTTACAGGGGGCAAGAAGTTCACAAAGCTTAACTTGCAAGATGCCTACCAGCAGGTTCCACTCGATGAGGAGTGCCAAGAGCTAGTCACCATTAACACTCCGAAGGGGTTATACCAATTCACAAGGCTGTCGTTCGGGGTTTCATCAGCTCCGGCTACATTTCAGCGAGAGATGGAAAATCTGTTGCACGACCTTGACCATGTCGTAGTGTACTTTGATGATATTCTGGTCACAGGAATTAGTGACAAAGAGCATTGGGAAAATTTGGGCCGTGTGTTGGATCGCCTGAAGACCGCGGGACTGCGACTGAAGTTATCCAAATGCGAATTCATGAAACCAGAAGTCCAGTACTTGGGCCATATCATTAGTGCGGCTGGGCTGCGTCCAAACCCGGCTAAAACTGAAGCAGTGCTGGAAGCCCCCGAACCCCGAGCGGTCAAGGAACTTCAGAGTTACCTCAGGTTGGTTAATTTTTACAGGTTTTTGCCGAACCTTTCTGCCGTATTACAGCCGCTCAATAGTTTGTTGACGTCGGGAACACAATGGCGCTGGGAAACTGATGAAAAGCAGGCATTTCGGAGAAGCAAGAAGCCATTGGCCTCTGCTGCTATATTGGCACACTTTGACCCAGGAAAGCCAACTGTGCTTGTCACTGATGCATCTCCCTTCGGGATTGGAGCAGTACTGGCGCAACGAGAGTCATCTGCAGAAGAGCGCCCCATTGGTTTTGCCTCCCGCAGCCTGGCAACCGCGGAGAAAAACTACAGCCAATTAGATAAGGAGGCATTGAGCCTTGTATTTGGCGTTACAAAGTTCAGGCAGTACTTATAGGGCCGGCAATTCGAAGCCGTCACAGATCACAAACCGCTGCTCGGCCTGCTCGCAGCAGACAAACCAGTTCCCGAATCCTGTTCTCAGAGAGTGCTAAGGTGGGCCTTGCTGTTGTCGAGGTACAGTTACCACCTGAAGTATAGGCCGGGTTCACAAATTGCTCATGCCGATGGGTTAAGCCGGCTACCTCTGCCAACTGCCGAATTCGTTGTTTACTGCCCTGCCGAAGTGTTAATGCTGGAAGGAGTATACCCAGGGGTTTTGTCGTCAAATGCTGTTGCGGCAGCCATCTCCAGAGACCTGGGCTGTCACAAGTAAGAGCAGCGTTGTGGTCAGGCGGCCAGATAAACCTAGGGTCAGAGGGAAGACCCTACGAGACGCGCTTTCATGAGATGAGCGTGCAAGGGAACTGTCTATTGTGGGGCAACAGAGTCATTGTTCCAAAATCCTTGCAAAAGGAAGTCCTCCAGCTGCTGCATGAGAGTCATCCAGGACTGTCCAAAATGAAGGCAGTTGCGCGTAGCCATGTGGGGTGGCCTAGCCTGGATAACAATATAGCGATAACCATTCAAAGGTGCCGTATTTGCCAGGAGCATCAAAGAGTGTCACGACCAGTGCCTGTCATGCCCTGCCCGTTCCCGGAAAAACCGTGGTCACGGCTGCATGTGGACTATGCCGGTCCTTACAGGAACACCAATTTTTTTATCGCAATCGATGCGTTTTCGAAGTGGATTGAAGTGTTCCCGGTCTCTACACTTTTGGCCGAAGCAACTATTTCCTGCATGCGCATTATGTTCGCAAACCAAGGTCTTCCAGATGTGGTCGTGTCGGATAATGGGCTAGCATTTACCAGTGAGCTTTACTCCTCATTCCTCAAGAAAAACGGGGTGAGGCGAATGCTGGTGCCACCTTATCATCCAGCGTCAAACGGTGCTGCAGAGTGGGCCGTGCAGACTGTCAAAAACAAGTTACGGAAGGCTGGCCCTGGAGGTATTCGCACTCAAATTGCCCGCATGCTCCTGACATACAGGTCAACGCCTCACGAGGTCATGGGTTGCTGTCCTTCGGAGCTGTTGTTGGAGCGGAAGCTGAGGACTGCGTTGGACCTGCTACACCCAGACCTCAGGACCAAGGTGCTACAGAAGCAACTTAAGCAGAAAATCAAATGCGACCAAGGAACAAGACCCAGGGTTTTAGGCCACCCGGGTGACCAGGTGTTCGCAAGGAACTTCCGTCCAGGACCTGCGTGGCTCCCGGCAGTCGTCACCGAACAACGCACTTCGTCCATGGATGTTCTACTGGAAGATGGACGACGGTTAACTCGTCATCTGGATAACATCCGCCAGGCCCCTGAGAAACTGAGTGCAGACAACCAAAAGTCAGGCAGCCCAGTATCTACCGGTCTTGCTCCAAGCTTGGACGTGGGTCAGACGCAGCTAACTGTTCTTGCTCCAGGCTTGGATGTAGGTCAGAGGCAGCTATCTCCGGATCGTCTTCACGACACAGAGTCTAGGCAAGATCCCAGGGAAGACGTGGTGAGGGAACCGGAACTTGCTGTCACAGCACCCAGTACTCCTGTCCTGCGTCGAAGTACCAGAATTCTACGACCAGTATCGGGCTATGCACCTTAAACAATGGTTTGCAACCAATAATAAAGGGGGGAGGGATGCGATAAGATTAGTTTGCCGTTTCGGCACCCGGGGGCGTCGATGTTGCAAGAAAATAAATGCGGCGCACATGACCAGCCAGTCAGTGTGGAACCTGCCAACGTGCGTGTGTGTGATTCGGTCCAGCGACCGGCATGGCCCAGGACTATCCGGTTATCACAGCGTTCATGATCACGTCTGCCAAAATTTGCAATGCTACGCGCTGCAAAAATATGTCAAATTTCAAGATGAACGCTGCTCCCCCTTCTTTCCGCCAGTGCGCGCCTAGAGAATGAGGGCATGACGTGCGCGTATGAATGGCCCTATGTACACGGCAATGCAGTGATGTTGGTCCTCTACGTAGACGACTCTGCTCTGACGTTGCAAACAGTGGCACGTGACATGGTGAAAATTATTTAACATGGCATGCGTACTAGTGGCTAAGGTGCTCGGCTGCTGGCCCGCAGGTCGCGAGTTCGCATCCCGGCTGCTGCGGCTGCATTTCCGATGGAGGCGGAAATGTTGTTGGCCCGTGTGCTCAGATATGGGTGCACGTTAAAGAACCCCAGGTGGTCGAAATTTCCGGAGCCCTCCACTACGGCGTCGCTCATAATCAAATGGTGGTTTTGGGACGCTAAACCCCACATATCAATCAAATCAGTGGCATGCGTAGTTTATGTAATTTGTTGCTTGAGAAAATTAATAAAACTCTAGATAAATAATGAGACGTAGTAAAGGAATGTGAGCGTCTTTTGTCCATTTTTCTCCCGTGAATTGCAACAAGATACAGGGCTAATGTATCGGCGTTTTGCCTGCGTTCGTGCCCCGCGGTCAGCGCATCAAGCAGACGACCGCTGTGGAGCGCTCCTACGCGTTCGCGCACTCATTGTGCTCATCTATTCTACCGCGTCTAAGCCAGCCTTTCCAAACCATCCTGCAGAAACAGGAAGAAGACCACAAAATAACGCTGGTGAATAAAGCAACACCGCCCGCATGCTCAGGGGTTGGACTTGTTTGGGCACGTCAGGCGCATGTGACCTCTTGGTTGGATGGCGGAGAGGGTGGGGAAGAGATTTGGCTTGCGAAGGCTTGCGAAGGAGCGGCAAGGGTTTTGAGCTCGCCTCCTATCATCCTCGTTTTGCACCGTTTCGGAAAACCTGTTTTCTCCGCTCCTGATGAACCGATTCAAAAAATTTTTGTGGCAAAATGTTTCTCGTCGGGCACCCAACAACCACTGTCTAACTGAAATTTGCTATGGGGCCTGGTAATGGCTCTTTAACAGAATCAATGCAAGAAAAAAAAAACTAACAAAACAAAGTGTCATCGTGAAAAATTTCACCCGACTATGTTTCAGACCACCTTGATTGTGTGCATTACACAAAAACTGTCGAAGCACTGCTGAAATTCCGCGTGCTGAATTACACCGATCTTTTGATTTTGCGGGTGCGCACGCGATGTCCAAGACATATCAATCAAATCACAAACCACCATTCAAGTGTTAGACGTGCCATGCATGCCCTCGTTTTCATTAATGGTACAATTTCAGTCAATGCATGTGCGGCCACCGCAAAGAGTGCAAGTCTTTGAACAAGTTGGTGGTTCATTATATACTGAGAACAGAGCAGCAAGGGCTCCTTGTTGCGCTGTTGTCAGTATAACGCACCACAAAGAGTTTCGTTGCTTCCGTACCAGACCACTACTTTGATCGCCCATGACCGATTTCGAAAAGGCAGTGAATGGTGATTAGGCTTTGCCTGCTTGTTGGCATATTGTAATAGGAAATATATTTGAGACAACACGAAGATCGAGCGTTCAGAGAAGAGAAGTGTGTATGAGAAGTGTGTATGATGGAGAAGAGAAGAGAAGAGAAGTGTTTAGAGAAGTGTGTATGATATTGTCGCGACGTGAAGACAGAGCTCGTATTTGAAGATGCTGAAAAAACAGCAGCGGGTCGGTCTTTTTATTAACCGCGCGCACCAGAGAGTTCCTCGTCTTTCTCGTTGTTGCGTTCTGCATAATAGTGTGCAGATGCGCGTATGCGCTGTCGCATTCGTCTTTTTCACGGTACGCACATGACATTTGCCTCCCTCCAAAAATGGCATTGTCCTGATGCACAGCCACGGCGCTCTACTTATAAAACATGCGTTCTGCATAATAGTGTGCAGATGCGCATATGCGCTGTCGCCTTCGTCTTTTTCACGGTACGCACATGACATTTGCCTCCCCCCAAAAATGGCATTGTCCCGATGCACAGCCACGGAGCTCTACTTATAAAACACACATATACACCGGCACCCACAGGACAAACGAGAGTTAGCTGGACAAGTAGGGTTTCATTCGGATGACATGCACGATCTCGTGCGAGCGGTTTTGGCGACTGGAGCTGCAATCGCCGTCGGGAATAACTTCGTAGTTGATATCGTTCAATCGTCGGGTGACTCGATATGGGCCAAAGTATCGTCGTAATAGCTTCTCTGAAAGTACGCGTCGACGTATTGGAATCCAGACCCATACCTTGTCGCCTGGTTTGTAGGTTACCAATTTATGGCATAGGTCGTATCGTTTCGCATCTTTGTGTTCCTGGTGACAAATACGCACGCAGGCTAGCTGTCGGGCTTCTTCGGCGCGCTGACCAAATTCTTCGGCGTCAGCATGAGTGTCATCACACTCGTGCGGCAGCATAGTGTCCAACGTTGTAGTGACTTCACGCCCGTATATTAAACTAAATGGCGTCATTCCGGTAGTTTCCTGCCGGGCAGTATTATAGGCGAAGGTCACATAAGGCAAGATTTCGTCCCAGTTCTTGTGTTCTGTGTTGACGTACATGCAGAGCATGTCTGCGAGGGTCTTATTAAGCTGCTCTGTTAGTCCGTTCGTTTGTGGGTGGTACACCGTTGTTCTCCGGTGAGCTGTACCGCTGAGCCTGAGAACCGACTCCAAAAGTTCTGCCACGAACGCAGTTCTTCTATCCGTGATGAGAACTGTTGGAGCACCGTGCCGAAGGACGACGTTTTCTATGAAGAAATGAGCCGCTTCTGCTGCTGTGGCCCTCGGCATGGCTTTAGTTTCTGCATAGCGAGACAAGTAATCGGTGGCGACAATGATCCATCTGTTCCCTGTGGTAGAAGTTGGGAATGGGTTCAGGAAATCCATTCCGATTTGGTCGAATGGCTTTGCTGGTACTTGGACGGAATGTAATAAGCCTGCCGGGTGGTGCTTTGTGTCTTTGACAGTCGACACATGTTTGGACGTGATCTTTTCCAGCAGCAGGTAGGTTCGGCCTGTAGTAACTGTTTTGCAGACGGGACAATGTTCGAGTGTAACCGAGATGACCGGAGGTGACTTCGTCATGGCAGGCTTCCAGAATTTCTTTTCACAGTGATGCAGGGATGACGAGCAAGTATGGGCTGCCGGTGAGAGAAAAGTTTTTCTTGTATAGGACGTTGTAGATGGCACTCCTCTCGCAAAAACTCCTGGCACGTCTTCACGTCGTCCTGCTAAGAAGTCGATAAGCCGAAACGGGTCAGGGTCACTGCGCTGCTCTTGTGAAATAGTGGCCGCGTTGATGACTCCCAAGAATGCGGCGTCCATAGACTCCTCATTAATAGCAGCAGGTTCAACGGGTGACCGCGAGAGACAGTCTGTGTCGGAGTGCTTCCTGTCTGATTTATAAATAATGGTCATATCAAACTCCTGAAGCCGAAGGCTCCAGCGTGCTAAACGGCCGGATGGTGGGTCTTTCAAGTTAGTGAGCCAGCAAAGCGAGTGGTGATCACTGACGACCTTGAATGAGCGGCCGTACAGATACGGTCGAAATTTGAGAACTGCCCAAACCACGGCGAGGCACTCTTTCTCGGTATTAGAGTAGTTCTCTTCCGTGCGAGAGAGAGCTCTGCTGGCATAGGCTATCACTTTCTCGGAGTTATATTGCCTTATTATTGTACGGCGCCCAGGCCCACATTGCTTGCATCGGTGTGAAGTGCTGGTGGCGCTTCCTGGTCAAAGTGCGCAAGAACCGGAGGTGTTTGGAGGTGTTAAAAGGCGTTGGCGTAATTCGTTGAACGCTGTTTGTTACTTTTCGCTCCGAAGAAAGGGGACATCCTCTCGTGTGAGCCGCGTCAAAAGCGCCGCAGTAGACGGAAAGTTGGCAATGAATCGTTGGTAATAAGCGCAGAGGTCTAAGAAGCGTCTCACTGCTCTTTTTGTCATGCGGTGCAGGAAACTTTGCGACAGCGTCGATTTTGCCCGGGTCAGGTCGAACACCTTCGTGGCTGACCACGTGGTCTAAGAAGCAAAGTTCGCTGAAACCGAAATGGCGCTTCTCTGGTTTTAAAGTCAGGCCAGCCGAACGTATGGCTTGTAGAACTGCAAATAATCGACTTAGGTGTTCTTCGAATGTAGCTGAGAAGACGATAACGTCGTCTAGATAGACCAAGCATGTCTGCCACTTCAGTCTTGATAGCACAGTGTCCATTAAATGCTGAAAAGTGGCTGGCGCCGAGCATAACCCGAATGGAAGCACTTTAAATTCATAAAGACCATCGGGCGTCATGAAAGCAGTTTTCTCACAATCTCTCTCGTCGACCTGTATTTGCCAATAGCCACTTCGCAGGTCCATCGATGAGAAATAGCGTGCATGCCGCAGCCGATCAAGAGGATCATCTATGCGTGGCAGTGGGTAGACGTCTTTCTTCGTTACTTGGTTTACCTTCTGGTAATCTATACAGAAACGCAAGCTGCCGTCTTTCTTTTTAACCAATACCACGGGGGATGCCCAGGGACTTTGGAAGGCTGTATTACGTCATCTTCGAGCATCTTCTGAACTTTCTTTTGGATCTCGTCATGTTCTTTCGGAGCCACACGGTATGGCTTTTGACGGATCGGTCTCATATTTTCTTCAACGATGATTCCGTGCCGGGTCAGTGGTGTTTGCTTGACTTTCGACGTGCACGAAAAACAATTTTTGAACTGGTGTATCAGCTCTAGTAGGCGCTGTTTATCCAAGGGTGACAGGATAGAGCAAATGTTGACAGACAAAGGTGTCGAGGCTGGGACGGTCGCGTCGTCCGGTTGCTCGAACTGGTCGAGCCAGTCCTCGACATCTTCATACAGTTCTCCACGGAAGACTTCGGGAACACGAGGAGTCTAGAAAGTTACCTGGTAAGGATGAGTCGTCTGGGCCGGAGGAAAATTCGCAGACGTTGAAGGGGCCTGCATGTTGGTAAATGGAGATGCAGTCAAGCGTTCTGGACTTAGGCCTAGTAGACGCCGGCTGAATCGGTGTACTGGAGTCGTAACAAGATGTTGAGGCTCCGGACTAGGTGTACGGTCCCGAACAACACTTTCTTGCATCAGGTTGCAGGCCCCAGCACCTCCACCTGTGTCGAGACGAGAAGACAGAGGTCGTATTTGAAGACGCTGAGAAAACAGCAGCAGGTCGGTCTTTTTATTAACCGCGTGCACCAGAGAGTTCCTCCTCGTCTTTCTCGTTGTTGCATTTTGCATAAAAGCATGCAGATGCGCGTATGTGCTGTTGCCTTCGTCTTTTTCGCGGTACGCGCGTGACAATATGAAGTTTAGTTTTGCGGCCAACAGATCAACTGCAACAAAGCTGAAAGCTTGCGTCTTAAAGCCATAAAGCTTTTGAATTTGTGGACAAGGTTGCAAGCGTGATATCTTTTGCGCTCTGCGATGACACTTGTTCTGACAAAAAATGATTGCACATTCCATACGGAGCGCATGGCCAGCAAGTGGCCGGAGCCGTGCCGTTACCTAGGCAGCTAGCCTCCTCCCTCTCTCAATGCACCCGTGATAACCGCATCGCAATGCTACCACGGTCTTCTTTACTTTCTTTCTCTTCTCTCTGCTCTGCATTGATGCAGTGTGCATTTGTGCTGATGTCCTAATTTTGTCGGCATTTGCTTGCAGATACTCTGCGGGCCTTGTACTTAGGTGACAATGAGTTTGAGAAGCTTCCTCCAGCCATTGGACAACTCAAGAATTTGCAAATTGTAAGTACCTTTTGAACAGGACAATTTCTTATTTATATGTTAACTGGTACCACTTGCAGCTTCTTTTTTTCATCAACATTTTGTCATTGAGTTCCTTACTTGAGCCTAGTTGGGAAATGCTGCCGATCAGTAGTCGGGACTCCTAACACACCAATCAAACATTATAGCGAAGCGCGAAGCCAGGAATCGCCCCGCCGCGTCAGTCTGGTGGCTAAGGAGCTCGGCTGCTGACCCGTAGGTTGCGGGATCGAATCTCGGCTGCGGCGGCTGCATTTTCGATGGAGGCGATAATGCGCTAGGCCCGTGTGCTCAGATTTAGGTGCACGTGAAAGAACCCCAGGTGGTCGAAATTTCCGGAGCCCCCCACTACGGCGCCTCCCATAATCATATGGTGGTTTTGGGATGTTAAACCCCACATATTAAATCAAAATGAGGCCAGGAATTAACACTTAGTTATTAGAGTCCACTGGAAATTTTCTCTTATTTCTACAAACGATGCTATATATTCAAATTACTGTGCCATATACCCACATTCACGGCCATTGGCTGATTTGAGCATTGCTAGCTTCATAGTTACTAAGGCCGCCACGTACTCGAAGGTATGCTCGCGATCGCACTGGAAGTAAGCCGCGCACTCGAAGAAAAAAGTACCTACAGTCATGACGTGCGTGTGACATAGCTTCTCTACCCCGCGCCATCTCGGCCCGTTTAGCTTCCAACGTGTTTGTTTGGACGACCGACGAGAGAGAGCAATTACGGGGTACGACAAATCTCTCAACTCTGCTTGTACTTGATGGATTCAAAAAAGTTTTGCAGTTGGATAACAAACTTCTTTAATGGAGCCATATTATGGTTCTTTGGAAAGTGTTGCAGTGTTCTTTTAAAAGAAGATTCCACTCTAAATTTTCATGTGCCTGAAGAGATCACCTGCCAACTTTCGTATTGCTTAGTTTATTTTATTGCCATAGAAAGTTATACCTGTGTCACATAAGCACTTTTAAAAGGACATCTTGTCTACGGCCATCGAAACGCTGTGACTATTTCTCCAGATTGAAATTGTTGCATTAATATATGGCAGTTTTAAATGGCCGCTAAGTGGTTCAAAGTGGTTGAGGTGTTTTCTGCGGAAAATGTTTAACACTGGGGAATATTTGTTTTTGTATTTATGCCACCAAAACTTGTGTAATATAAATCTGCCTAAAAGCACAAATATGTCTACATTTTCTGTTTATCTACTTCAATACATTGTTTGTTCATGGTTATAAATTCATAATTAGTTTTTCAGTTCTTGAGCAGGGAAACTGTGGCAAGTCAGACACGCTGTGACAGTGCAATGAAGACAAGCATGTTGTTAAAAGTATATGCAGTTCCCGCATTTGAAGGGGCAGAAATACTTGACTAAATTACAGTAAACCATCGTCATAACGAAGTCAGCAGGACGGCAAAAAGTTCGGTATGAGTGACTGCCCCATGAAATCTCAGCAAGTGCAGCTAAATTAGCCATGAGGACTTCCCTGAAGTGGTACTCGGTGAAGCAAACCTTTATTCACGCACACAAAAGTCAGTCAGCTGGCTTTGTTGGTTGCTTCGGCTGAGCGCGAAGATTGCCTGCCCTAGTTTGTTCAGGCAAATTATCAGTTCGTGGTCGCCGCCTGCACACTCCACTCAAGATCTCAACATTTGTAGATATCTTGAGCATCATTACATACCATTTCACTCCTTAAGAAAATTACAACACAGTTACCTTTCCTCTGCATGCTTCGCTTAACATCGATTCCCAAGTACGTGGTATCTGCAGA
This sequence comes from Rhipicephalus microplus, assembly GCF_043290135.1. Taxonomy (NCBI): domain Eukaryota; kingdom Metazoa; phylum Arthropoda; class Arachnida; order Ixodida; family Ixodidae; genus Rhipicephalus; species Rhipicephalus microplus. The sequence goes on from NC_134703.1 coordinate 88,690,249, forward strand.
ATTTTTTCTTTACTTCCCATCTTTTTATTGCCCATCATAGTCTCCACTTTTTCTTTCTGCCACACATCTCATTCCCGTCGGCTGTCATTGCCGCGAGCTGCAATTCTACCACCACAACCGCAGGCCATACACAGCCAGACTTCACTCCCTGATCTAACTGATGCTTTTGGCTATTGGCGACAAGCAACCCACTCTCCTGGTTTTGCTCTTTGGTGTTGAGGATCACACTCCGGATGCCCAACACATAGCTTGATTGATTGATTTGTGGGGCCTAACGTTCCAAAACTACCATATGATTATGAGAGACGCCGTAGTGGAGGGCTCCGGAAATTTCGACCACCTGGGGTTCTTCAACGTGCACCCAAATCTGAGCACACGGGCCTACAACATTTCCGCCTTCATCGGAAATGCAGCCGCCGCAGCCGGGATTGGAGCCCGCGACCTGCGGGTCAGCAGCCGAGTACCTTAGCCACTAGACCACCGCGGCGGGGCGCCCAACACACAGCGTTCTGCAGAGATCAGTAAGGATGCCGCCAGTTGTTTTGAAAGATTGAAGGCGGTGGTTACATGAATATGACAATATAGCCCTCTTCAGGGAGCAGTGAGGACGGTGTCTCACTTGCTTACTGGTTTGGTTCATTTTCACAGATTTATTGCAAGGCGGTGATCATAACAGCGGAAGAAGGGTGGGGCAAAGAACCGTCTTGTTTTGAGTGCGAAAACATAGTGCACGTTGAAGACAGTTGCTTTTTGAGGAGTTGACAAGACAGCTTCATGTAAGGCTACTCAGCGTGGTGTTTTTTTTTGCTAGAAACAGCAGGAGTGCATTTTTCGTTGTCTTTTAAATTGCATTTTATGATAAATGAAGTTTGCAGGAGGCTTGCCAGATTTACTCAATGGCCCCGGCTCATATGCACTTTATATAGGCTTGGAGTATAAATATCTGCCACTATTTCCTCCTTTATGGGGGTATTATATTTTGCAGTTGCTCTTTGAAGTGCCAAAATGAGATAGTAGTGTGGTTAGCACTGTGTACATGAGAGAGCCAACTATGGACTCGAATTAAATTTTATATTGCCCTACAGTTATTTTACAAAAGTGTTATAAATGTAATTAACCAAAAGAATACACAGAACTGGTGAAAGTTGTGACACTGAAAAAAATTTTCAAAACACGCACTTGAAAATTTTTTGGTGGGGCAAATATCTACTCAATAACCAAAGATAGGACAATGCTTTGTTTATGCTCAAGGCATATTTGGCTAAAACGGGCCAGGTCGGGCTGGGCCCAATCCTTTCAGGCTTGGGCGGGCTGCAGCATGAATTTTTTTTTTGGGCCGGGCTGAGCCCGGGCCGGTAAAATTGACTCCTGCAGTGCTCTAATTCAAAGTTCCTGAAGAATAATCAATGTCAGACTGGCAGTGGCCTCGTTAATTTTTTATATGCTTTGCCCTATCACACTCTCTCATTACAGTGAAGTTGTAATTCAGACTTGGTCACAAATCTATTGGCCCGAGAAAACGCTGGTTCCAACATGTAGATGCTCTGCGCTGTTACAATAGCCCCTTCATATTTTTCAATATGCTTCACCACATCACATTCTGGTATTGCGGCAAAGCTGCTTGTAGAGCTCCTTTATGGCCGTTAATTGATCGACTCGCGAAAGGGCTGGTTTGAACCTAAGTGGCAGAGGTTGGGGCTTTCATTGTAATGCCATTTCAGACCGGAAAATCAGATGAACATCGTCAGCATACGAAATTTTAGATAACCCTATACATTGATGATACAGAGCAGATTAGCAACTCTGAATTGAAGGAGCATGCACTTGTCCACCAAATCAGTTGGCCTCCTCTGAAGTTGAAGAGGAAAGAGGTGGAGGAAACAGCATCTTTTCCTTTCACATGTAAATTGTCGTTAACACCAAATGGGTGGCACCACATCATATAAAAAAATGCAATTCCGTTTCTGCGCTGCCCCATCAGCGATAAAACAACTAGGGAACAGCATCCCTCCATCACTTCACTAACATAGCCAAAAGCGACACTTCCATGTTGCTATTCCTTAAGAATGTGCTTCGTGATCCTCTGCAACCGTTTTTTTTTGCAATTTCACACTGAAGTATTCGAAAAATATTGAACAGATAATCTGACAACTATTCGAAAAACATTAGATTCGATTCACACTCAAAGGTTAATATTTGAGTTCACTTCGCAGCCAAAATTTGCTATTCGCACAGCTCTAGAAATATTATTTTATGGTAGTTCGACTTCATGCATAGTGACCGTTGTGTTCCACAAATTTCTCTGTAGAACTGTACAGCACGCTGATTCTTCTCCTTTCAGCTCTCTGTGCGGGAAAACGAGCTCGTGGAGCTTCCCAAGGAACTGGGCCAGCTGACCAGGTTGAGGGAGCTGCATATTCAAGGCAACAGGCTGACGCTGCTTCCCCCGGAGCTAGGTAGGTGCCGAGGTGTTTGCTCTAACCAGCCAAGACTTTGTTGAGGATTCACCGTTCAACTTTCGTGCTGGCTGTCGTAACCAGTGTGCTGCTTCATAAAAGATTGTCATAAAGCTCTGAGATAAACTTATCATGATGAGTCTTACTTTTAGATAACTACTCTGTATCTTCTGCTTTAATAATGAGGGTAAATTGCCTGGCGGGCCATCATGATTGGCTTGTTAGGCAGTCAGGGCTGGCAATTGTTTTACCTATTATACTTTTCTGCTAAAATTCTGGAATCTGCTGCCCATCTGTAGTGAGAGTGTCTTATACGTACAAATGATATTATATTATATATAAGAATAGGATTGCACCCTAACATGGGCTTTTGAAATATGGCATGGTACTTCGGAATTACATGCAGAGTATCAAGGAAATAATGATCTGACACTTCGTTTGGTTTTGCATAGCATGGTGACTGTGGCTGTAGCATTGCAGTCAACTCCTTATTACGATGCTACCTTCTGATGGGCGTGTAATCTTAAAACACTTACGTGCTGCATGTGGGGGGCACATTAAAGAGCTGCTGGTGGTTGGATGTCGATGTCTTGCAGAGTAGTGGTGATAATGATAGCGCTGCACCGAAGGTCTAAAAACTGACTCCTTATTCAGGGCCAAGAGCAGTGAACTTGAAGCTAGGCATAACCCAATTCACCAAGTCAGCAGAAAATTTATTATGGCAGTTTTGATTAGGTTTGTGGGAATAATGAATTTTAGGTTCAAGGGGAATTCGAAGTGAATTGTGATTTTGGTCGAGTAATCTCAAATCGGATTCGAATAGTATATATCACATGTTATTAAGAAAATAGGCATATTTGCCCTGACCTTACTAACCTGCACAATATTTTTTTTAGATATTGAAGCAAGACCTGTGCAAATGCCATGTTTTAGAGATCCAAAGGAAGGAGAAAGAACTTTGAATAGTAGCAGAGTATGACTTTCTGTAGAATGTAAGTGATAACTTCTAAAATATGTTGTTTTAAAATTTATTATACCTAGATCATATAAGCTAGTGTAACAAGCTTTTAACCCTTTACTGCCGAGTGCTACAAATTCATGACATACCGAAAAACTTCGAGCAAGCAATTCTGAAATGTGTGCTGCCTTTAATGCCAACTGCCAAGTACTCACGGGGAAGGTAGCTTTCAGCATGAAAAATCTAGCACCGTCTCGTATAATGTATTTTGTATGCTAGAACAAATTGTTTTGTTGCTGATGATGGAGAGCACGAAGCGCGTGCAACAGCTCTCCCTTCTTTGTTCTTTTTCGCCTGGTTGATGCAAGTTCTCTCTTCAATAATTTTGTTTATTTGGTATCTACGCACCCTAGAGATGGCACACAACATGTTATGCAGTTCTAAAGTATGTTTTTTATTGCAATATCCTTGCTTCTGTGGCATATGGAGAATTCGTGACATATATAAAAGTACGCATGAAAGGTGCATTTAGATAATTTAACTGCGGAATCACCACGGTAAGCAGCCAGAAACTTGCAGCACGCACCTCAACCAAAAAGTACGCATGAAATGAGCATGCACGAGATGAGTGTAGAATAACAGATGTTACAGCTCGGCACTTAATGCACATTGCTCAAACAGAAATACGCATAAAACGAACGCACAAGTATACACAGTACAAGTATGGACTGTCGCGATGCGTACTTTTTTGTGTGCGAGTAGCGTGCTACTTTCATAAACACGGTTGCGGCTGTGAGCAAAGTGACTTTTGTGCTCTCTTTATCCACTGTAACTTCGAAGCACACTTGTAGTGGAAGCGCAATAGGTACAAAGTGTCTGAACCATGAGATTTGCGCGTGCACATAGGCACACAGACATAGCGCAGGGCAGTGACCTACAGAGCGCGTGCCCAATGCACGCCCTTTGCGCCATCTGCCTACTGAAGATGAAAACGTGCTGAAGTTGCTGAGCTCTGAGGATGGCCAGCGGTATATATGTGTATAAATGGCTTGTTGTTAGCAAGCTGGAGAATGTACGCTCTCTGGCTTAGTGGTTTCGCTTAGAAGTAGATCGCAGAACAACTGTATTACGGACAGCCGATTGTGTTCCTTCTGTCATTGTATCACTCTGCGCACCTTGGACTCCGCAGTAGTTTCAATAAGTTCCATGCGCTGTCGAGCGATGGGCTGTAGGTTCAGTGCCTGTCTATGAAACTATCTCTTCTCGTTTTTTTTTATTTGCAGTCTGTTAGCATGTATTTTACTCCGTAATATGGGTGATGGAAATAAGTCAGTGGAGCTGTCGTGGGCCCCGGCATAAAACATTTTCTTGTTGAACTGTCTGTTAGCAAGTACCAACTCGCCCAGCTACACGTTCTTCGGCTTGAAGTGGGGCTTTGCAGCAACGCAGATTTCTTCTGATTAAGTGTTGTTACGGTTTAGCTTCCCTGCACTGCAGTGAAGTTGTTATATTTACAAATGGTTACATGTGTTTTAAACAGACTTCGATAGGTGCTTGCACGGCTTAGCACTCCTTCACTACAGTGAAACCACTTCTACAGATGATAACATGCAGAATAATTTAGTATAACCTCGTTAGAACGGTGCTGCTTACAACAGACACTTGGATACTGCATACTAATTGCAGGCATTATGCTGACCTCCTATTTGCTCATTGGTCGAGCTTTGTTTATTAAGGATTTTGGTACAAAAGACATTTAAATATAATTGACTAAAATGTAAGGCCAGCAAGGTGGTCAGCACTTTTTTACAGAGGACGGTCCTACTCCAGACATCCTAAATTCTGTAATTTGCAACTTCAAACACCACTTGGCATAATTTCGGGACGGGATTAGCGCCGCTGATATTGACAAACTGATTTAAGAACAAAGGTCGCTGATCCCTGGTCTGTTGATGCTAAGTTATGCTAGGCTATGGCAACGAAAAATTGGCATCCAGCATGCTGGGTTTTCCCCGTTAGGGCGTTAACGAGCGAAATTGCTGGCCGCTGCCACCGCTGTTCGGAGCGATCAGTGCGGGGCAAGCTCTGCCGGTGTCCGCTACCAATGCGAAAAATGCCTATTCGCGGTTTTAAGGATTCAGCAACCCATCTTATTCGTTGCTTGTAACAAAGCACATAATGGGTTCTTCACTTTCGCATATGTGCTAGCATGACAGTCTTGCCCGCTAGAATTGGGGCGAAGTTATGCCTAGCCACGACTTCGAGCAGAAGGTGCGACTGCAATGTGCAAGGCTGTGGTTGTGCATGGCTGCAATGTGCATGAGACGCTCGATTGTGAGTACAATTATTTGTCTCACGGTGGTCTTCGTCACAAGGTCCGAAGCGCTGATAAGCAGAACCTTGCCGCTAACGAGTCAACGCTTGACGGTCGGTTCGAGATGGACGTGTGCAATGTTCGCAACGAGTGCAGCACATGATCGTAATCTGATGACTAAATTTACACTCACAGATGCCTGAACTAAGGCGTAATTGTATCTTGAGTTATCCTAGACTCGTGAGTGAACCAGCATAATTTTGGACAGCTGCGACCTCGCAATGCACATAAAGCAGACAACGCTATCCCAGCGGCATATCCCGAAACGACTGTCGCACCAGCGAGGCATACTGGAGCAACATGGCTGAAGCAGCCAATTAGAGGCCTCGAAATGGATTTTAAACATTTGCTTTTTCAACACAGAGTGCTCTTTACGAAATACTTTTACAACAAGCCCATAATGGCGGTGGGCAGTTGTGTCGTTGCGAAGCTATAAATTTTCGAATATCGCTGCTCCCCCTCCCCCCCTTTTTTTGCGGCTTCCGCAATGATGAGTGCAAAACACTTTTTGCAGCACTTCTACAAAGTTTTCAGGGAAGATATTTTGGAATCAGCGGAAAAAGGGCTACAGAAACTGAAAATATGATTTTCAGAAAATCAATTTTTTTATGTCCTATTAAGAATAGATCTATATATGGCTCTAATTCTCTTTGATTCAAACGGACCCATTAAAGTCTGTTGTAACAGTACTTGGATATTGCATATTCCTTTTACAACAGGTCAAAATCCTCTTCACTATGGAGGTCTGTTGTAATGAGGTTATACTGTATGCATGTATTCATTCTTTTCAAATACTTCAAGATTTTTCATGACTAAAAATCAAATTGAAGTGGATTTTAATACTCTAATATTTTTTTGAATACTTGAAGCATTCGAATATTCGCACAAGCCTAGTTTTGATGTTTGGGTGGCGTCTCGAAACAAGTAACTTAGTCTAGGAAACGTAACCTTTTTTCTTTGTGGTTATGTGTATATATATATATATATGCTATGGCTTTCAATAAATCTCTGTTTATTACGACACTTTGCATCTTTGAATTTTATGTGTTTCTTTTGTCTTGTGTGTTGTACCAGTATGACTAGCATGACCTCTGGGCTTTCATTCCTTCGAAAAATAAGTCGTGTGTATGCATCAGCTCTCTGGAAACCTTTACGATGCATTTCAAGAGTACGAAATATCTGTCAGGTTCATATTTCTCGGAGTCGGGGGAAATCAATCTGCAACTGCTTATCAAATTCAGCATTACAGCACAGCACTGCAAAATGGGCTTCTCTCAAGTGGCCTGCACAATTGCTTCTTACGTCATCTGAATTAGTCAGGTATATAGCACTGTTTTAGTAGATAGTGTTGAAAAGGTTAGCACGAGAAACGAAAATACAATAAGCGCAACACTTGACATGTGGCTGTTGCTGCTATTGATGATTTTAACTCCACAACGAATTTGTACTGGTAAAATTCAACTCAATACATATATGTAATGTGGTGAAGCATACCACTTGCAGCCGTTTGTGTAAAAAAGGATCACTCCAAGAATGGGGAATGAATTTCTGTCTGACACACATGTTCCTCAAGAAGCCAGGAGAGAAAAATAAATACTATTTCAAATTTCCATGACTTCCTACAAAAAAAAAAAAATACTCAGTACCCCGCAGGGGCGCCTGTGAAAACAGGCGTTTGGTGTGCAGCGACACCACGGACCCGAGATAACGGGGGAGTTTTGACTCTCTCCCACGCCTAGCCGTGCGTGGCTTTGCCGTGTCCGGGGAAAAGGGGATCCTGGGGGTTGAGCCAATGTTGGGTGATTGGACCTTTAAGACCCCCCCGGCAGAGGCAACACACCCATTTGGCCCCGGCTTCACGTAGACTGCACCTCTGGGCTGACCCACACAGGGGAAATCGGCAGTCGCCTTTTTTTATCTCTCTCTTCCTACATCTTCGTCTTTATCTCTCACTTTTTATCTGCCCTGTCATCTTCTCTTTTCCGTTCACTTCAGAATTTCCTGGCGGCGAGGGTTAACCCTGTGTAGTTACCCAACCTTGGGTAGTTATATTCGGTTATAGCGGCAATGCATGGCTGGCGTCTCCAAGTGTTCACTAGTCAACCTTGTAGCGTCCCCTTGTTGGGCTCGGTGGTGGGTGGCCACCATCGCCGCCGAACTTTATTGTATTTTATGGCAAAAGCTTTCCCCCCCCCCCCCTTCCTGATCGCTCCCTAAAAAGGTGGCGCACCGAAGATACTTTCCTGCCGAACACACCAAAGCCGACATTCCCAAAGTACCATGTAATCCACAGTCAAAACGAAAAGAAGACAGTCCGAGCCATTTCACCTTTCCTCGTTTCCAAAACTCTCACAGAAGCAATAGGCCCAGGTTAGAAAGTGACAAAGATGGGAAGTGGCGATCTTCTTCTGGAGGTTCGTGACAAATCTTGGTATGAAAAGCTGTCTAAGCTTGTAGCCTTTGGGGAAACCCCTGTTTCGGTGGGCCCACACAGGTCCATGAACACTGTCCGTGGCGTAATTTCTGATGATGATCTTACTGAGCTTTTTGAAAGTGGGCTACTCGAAGGTTGGCAGGACCGGAATGTGGTCAAAGTCCAACGAATAACAATAAGGCCCAACAACAAACTGACCCCTACAAAACACGTAATAATTACTTTCGGAATAAGTGACCTACCAGAATCAATCGAAACCGGCTATTGTAAGCTTCGTGTAAGACCATACATTCCCACCCCTCGTCGATGTTTCAAGTGCCAACGTTTCAATCATGGATCGCAGAGTTGCAGAGGGCGTGCCACTTGCACAAAGTGCGCATCCATTTAACACATATCGGACAACTGCACCTCAGAAACAACTCATTGTTCGAACTGTGAAGGAGATCACGCTGCCTACTCACGATCATGCCCCGCATGGAAAAAAGAGAAACAAATAGTAGAACTTAAGGTTAAATTCAATCTCACATTCCAAGAAGCACGCCAACGTTTTGCAATACACAATCCATCTTATCTCTCCTTTGCAGATGTGACGCGCCGGGGCGCCGCGCCACATGCCTCGGCACCCGCGAATGTCACACAGTGTGTGGCCGCGGTCGTGCCGCCAGCGCCCCCGGCTGGAGCAGCCTGTACTGCTCCGCCACCTGACAAACAGGACCGGCAGACCCCAGTGTCTGCTGAACCACGGACCACTGCAGGCGCAGTTAGGTCCGAATGTTCAGTGAATGTGCATGCCCAGCAGGCACCATCCACCACCTCACAAGAGGTGATGGATACAAGTCCCACTCCTCCGGCGCCACACACGCCAAAGGATAAGCGCAACTCCTTGGAGCGTGCCAAAAAAGAAAAACCTCGAATCACAGGGCCCTCAACAGGCCCTGTAAACTAACGTAACACCTCTGTATACACAGCACCACACTACATTAAAATGACACAAATACTACAGTGGAACGTCAGAGGACTGTTGAGAAACCTCGACGATATCCAGGAACTTTTACACAAACATACACCTAAGGTGCTGTGCGTACAAGAGACACACCTGAAACCTAAACACACCAACTTTTTATGTCACTACGTTATCTTTCGGAAAGACCGGAATGATGCCATTGTGCCATACGGTGGTGTTGCCATTATAGTCAATCAAGGGATTGCATGCACACACCTGCCACTACAAACATCCCTTGAGGCGGTGGCTGTTCGAGCAGTTCTTTTGAATAAGCTCGTCACCATCTGCTGTCTCTACATACCTTCACAACACCGTCTTGAAAAGCATGAATTCGAGTCCCTCATAGAGGAACTTTCAAAACTTTATATTCTCCTGGGAGATTTCAATGCACATAGCAATCTATGGGGTGACTCTCGCTGCGATGCTCGAGGTCGCCTGATTGAACAGCTTTTTTTTTCTTCCGGTGCGTGCCTGCTGAATCGGAAAGAGCCAACATATTACAACATCGCTAACAATACGTACTCAGCAATAGACCTCTGCATAATATCCCCATCACTCCTGCCTCTACTTAAATGGGAAGTCATTAATGATCCATATGGTTGTGACCATTTTCCTATTGTTATCAGCACATTAATAACAAATACATGTCCTGCACAAGTTCCCAAATGACTCACCAACAAAGCCGATTGGGAAAAGTTTCAAAAAATGACTTTATTATCTTGGACTGACATGGCGGCATTGAGCATAGAGGATGCTGTATGCTACTTTACAGCTTTCTTGGTTGATGCAGCAACAAAATGTATTCCCCAAACATGTGGACCGTCAAGCAAACGACGAGTTCCATGGTGGAATAATGAGTGCCGTGATGCTCGAAAAAAACAAAATAAGGCATGGGGGTCGCCTAGAGACTTGCCCACAGCCGAGAATCTTGTAAACTTTAAGAACGTCAAGTCGCAAGCAAGTAGGCCGCGCCAACAGGCGAGAAGAGAAAGTTGGCACAAATTTGTATCGGGCATTAACTCATACACAGATGAGTCGAGAGTCTGGAGCATGGTTGGTAAGGTGTCAGGATGAGGAGCACATTCGCTTCCTCTAGTGAACACACAAGGGGAGAGTTTGGAAGACCAGGCAAACACTCTCGAAGCGCACTTTGAACAGGTCTCCAGCTCAACACACTATAGTGAAGCGTTCCGACGATACAAAACCGCAATAGAAAAACAGAGATTAGAGCGGAAGCCCACAACATATGAGGCATACAACAAACCTTTCTGTTTGGCTGAACTGCAGGCCTCACTTGCCTGCTGCAATAAATCTGCCCCAGGCCCGGACCGTGTGGCATATGAAATGTTAAAACACCTGCCCACTGAAACCCAGAAAGCTCTCCTCTCTCTGTATAATGCGATATGGTCTTCTGGCGAGCTACCCTCAGCCTGGAAGGAAGCTATCATTATCCCAATTCTAAAACAAGGCAAGGACCCGACCTCAGTTTCCAGCTACAGGACAATAGCATTAACCAGCTGTATTTGCAAAATCTTTGAAAAAATTATTAACAGGCGCCTGATGCACTTCCTTGAAATTAGTGGCCTACTTGACCCATAGTGTGGGTTTCGAGAGACTCGGTCCACCACTGACCACCTTGTCCGTATCGAAGCCCAAATTCGCGACGCTTTTGTTCACAAGCAATTTTTTCTTTCTGTGTTCCTCGATATGGAAAAGGCATATGACACTACATGGCGCTTCAGCATATTGCGAGACCTGTCACATTTAGGTGTGTGGGGTAGAATGCTGACAGTTATCGAAAGCTACCTGTCCAACCGTACATTCCGTGTCCAAGTTGGCACTGTCTTATCTCGAGTATTTGTCCAAGAAACAGGAGTGCCACAAGGAGGTGTATTGAGCTGCACACTTTTCATAGTTAAAATGAATTCCTTGCACCTGTCTCTCCCACGAAATATTTTTTGCTGCATATATGTTGATGATGTGCAGATTGGTTACAAATCGTGCAACATCTTAATGTGCCAACGTCAAGTTCAAGTAGGGTTGAACAAGGTATCTCAATGGGCAAACGAGAATGGTTTTATACTCAACGCGCAAAAGACCACTTGTGTCTTGTTCAGCCAAAAGAGGGGCCTCCATCCTGACCCCGACATTGACCTGCATGGCCAACCTCTGTCAGTGAAGACCGAGCACAAGTTTCTTGGTCTCATATTAGACACTAAGCTAACCTTCATCCCACACATCAAGTATTTAAGCGACAGGTGCTTGAAAACAATGAACATTTTGAAAGTGTTGTCACGCACTACATGCGGTAGTGACAGGAAATGTTTAATTAACTGATATAAAAGCCTCGTACGCACACGCCTAGATTACGATGCTATAATCTATCAGTCGGCAACAACATCAGCCTTGAAAATTCTCGACCCTGTCCACCATCTAGGCATTCGCTTCTCTACGGGTGCTTTCCGCACCAGCCCTGTGGAGAGCCTGTACATGGATTCGAATAAATGGTCGCTCCACCAACAAAGATGTTCCCTGTCCTTTTTGTACTTTTTGAAGGTGAAGGCAGACAAGAAACACCCTTCCCATTTCACAATTAATGATTTGTCTTGTTCTGGCTTGTTCGAGAACCGTCCTTCATTTAGGCAGCCCTACGCGCTGCGTGTAAGGAGCCTGGCCGAAGAAACAGGTGTGCCTCTTGAACACAGTTTGATGGCTCCTGCAACATATCTGCCACCGTGGCAGTGGCAGCTTATAGACTGTGATGTCTCTTTTGTTGATGTCACAAAGCACGCACCACTTGCACACATACATACATACTTCCTAGAACTGTAACATAAATACGCATGCCTTGAGTTCTTTACCGATGCGTCAAAGTCAAACACTTCTGTGTCATATGCAGCAATAGGCCAATCCTTTTCTGAGGCCGGCGTTCTTCATCCTAATGCAAGCATTTTCACAGGAGAAGCTTACGCAATACCGGCGGTCGTAAAACACATTAAACAGATAAAATTACAAAAGGTGGTAATATACACAGATTTTCTAAGCGTTGTCAAAGCCCTGAAAACTCCTAAAAAACAGAAGAACCCCGTGCTGGTGTCACTTTACTCACTTCTGTGCACACTCTACACATCAAAACAGCATGTCGTTGTCTGCTGGGTTCCAGGGCACCGTGAAATACAAGGGAATGTTTTGGCTGACAATCTGGCTGCTTGCGCCAATGTCACTACTGCCAGTGCATCAACACCAGTCCCTGCACTTGACTTAAAACCTTTTGTAAAACCAAAGCTCAGGGGGTATTGGCAGAGCATGTGGGATAAACACACAGATAATAAACTCCATGCTATTAAGCCGCAACTAGGTTATTGGCCGCCACTATCAAAATCACGACACACAGAAGTAATACTAACAAGGTTTATAACAGGACATACACATTCTACACATTCATTTCTTCTGTCTACTGGTGATTCATCATATTGTAAGAGATGTGGAGAGCCCCTTACGGTTCTCCACATTCTTGTCCATTGCAATGAGCTAGATGCTCTAAGAAAAAAGCACTTTTTACTGCCCTACCGACAGCAGCTCCCTCTACACCCTGGGATGCTCATCGGTAGGGATCCGCTTTTTAAACTGCAAACACTTTTCACGTTTTTAAAAGATGTGCAAAGCTTTCACCCGATATTTCGAGGTCATCCGTAGCACGACATCTATAGAATGGTTGTGGCTGCGGTGACTACATCTTCATCATGGTTTTATTATCATGACATTTTGCCATCCGCTATCACTACACATATGTCACGCCACTGTCATGATTTTATTACTTCCATGTTTTAACCCGCGTTAGAGCGAGGAATTTTAAGGCCCCTTTACAGCCACGCATCATATAATTTTTTATATCTGTAGTCAATTGAAATGGCGCTTTTTGGCCATCAATTGGCCCTTGCGCCATTAAATACTCATCAACATCATCAAAAATACTCCGTAAGTTGCTACTTTACATGTTGTCAAGAGACCGTCTGTGACGGGGCGTAGTTTAAAATAAGCCTCAAAAAGGCAAATTCTATATTTTGAATATCTGATATGTTGAACTCGTATCTTGCAATCTTTTTCGAGTTTCACATGCCTGCTCTTGACAAAAAATAGTGAATTAGGCCTCTCGAGTGATTCATATCATAAGTTTTGAAGAGCAGGCATTGAAAGCGCACAAGATTTTTGGTGGCTTTGGTTTTTATAGACCTGATTGGTATGTTTTCACAGAAATGGCAGCATATGTGCCAATGTAATCCTTTGTTTTGAGCAGATTCATGCACTTGATTGTATCCTGTTGATGCTTTCCTTAAATTAGCATTCCTTCACTAAACCGAAAATCGAATAATGTTCGCCATTGCATCTTGCACTGTATTTGATCTGCTTATGAAAGGCTCAAGGTGCTACTCAGTGTTCATTCATACGTGCTTTGCAGATTTATTAACACTGTGCTGTAATGAAGTGGCGTTGTCTGCCTGGCTAATGGCTGCTCGGCTTGCACAGGTTGCTCACAACATTCAAAACATCTTGAACACAGCGGCTCGCATTTTCAGGGTTCTCGATTTGACTCTTGCGTGCTTTGTTACATTTTCCTTGCTTCCACAAAATGTTTTCTTCTCTCCCAGAATACCTCAAGCTAATCATCGAAAAGTATGTCTTGTTTCATTTTACATTCAGAGCAGCTGAGATATTTAGGATGCAGCATATGTGTATGCTCGCTGAGCCACATACACATATACTTGTGTGCATATTTTACAAGGTATGAATAATATGAGGAGTAAGGGAGCTTGAAACATTGGACGACAGGGTGTGTCACCGTGTGAATGTGAAGGGAACAAGTGATGAAGGTGCTTGTTTCTGCAGGCAATCTGGACCTTGCGAGCCATCGTTGTGTGGTCCGCATGGATGACAACCCCTGGGTTGCCCCCATAGCCGATCAGCTGCAGATTGGTGTCTCCCACGTTGTGGAATACATCCGCAGCGATACCTATAAATAGTGAGTTCCTAAAATTTTGTTTTGCATTTTCTTAATCTGTATTCTTGATACATTTCTTGAGATTGTTACAAACCGTGATGAACAACATGAAATGCTTCATCAAGGTGATGAAGACGACGCTTAAAATAGCACTTGTACTGTTATTGCTGCTCTGCCATCTTAGCTGAAGGACTCCATACGTTTTCTGAATATATTTCTTTCTGAATATATTTCTTTCTTCCTTTTGGTTATTCTCATCTGGTGAGAATATGTCTGAGTGTTCATGCGTAACAATATCAAATTTATGTGTCCCTTTGTTTATTGTAGCTTAATTATATAAAGCTGAGTAACCAGCTGGCCACAGAAGTGACTTCAATCGGCAATTTTCAGCAAGAGTCATTCACATCGTACCTTTGTATGCTCATTCAAGTAATAAAAGCCAACAAAACGTTTCTGAGGCCATGCTAGAGGATGGTAAAAATTGTAAATACAACCAAAGGAATCACCTACGTTGTTTGCTGGGTATAGATCTACTATCGCATTATTGTTTCATAAGTGGAAAAAAAAAAATGAAGTATTCCGAAATGAGTGAATGTTTATTTAAAGAAGACTGGGATCTTTGCCTGATGGGTGCAGCACAAAAGCTGCACGGTGAACTTTTCAAAGTGTGAATCCTTCTTATGCGGTTTCAAACATTGGCATTAGATACCAATTTTTCGCATTGGTTCGCTCTCGCTGTTCAGTGTTGTCTTCGTTCTCGTCGTCTTTGATGCTGTCGATGTATCTGTGGTCAAGGTCGTGGGTTGGGCCAGGTTCGAAGCCTGTTGCACGGAAGTGGTTGCACATTAGTTGGTTGTTGAGGGCTGAGCGGGACAGCTCCCTTTAAGGTGATCGTGTAGTGGTGTTTCATGGTGTGTAGTGTGCACTTCCACATAATGTAGTACAGGATTGGTGTGACCTCACACCATAGCTATTCGTGCCTGTAGGCGGGGGGTGCATGCGGCATATTAGTACATACCCCATATTAGAACGGTATACCCGTTCTGCTGTCAAGTGTAGTATAATTTGAGTCGGTTTTTGAGGTTGCCTGTCTAAAGTCTACGTCAAGCGAATTTCTGACAGGGCTAGTTGGTTATTCAGGGTGAAGATAAACAGGTTAGAAAAAGCACGGCCACCAAAAGCATACATACCGAGCAAGCAAGTTTTGTGTGTATGCCTCTCATAATCATGTTATTTTGCGCCGTTTGTCTTCCCCACGTGTAGTATAGGCCTCCTCAAACTTTAGTTTTTGATAAGTTGGTGGATAAAGAGTTACTGTGTATTCTACCTTTAGGTAGCATAGTTGTGCACCCCTTTTCTAAACACCGCTAGCAGTCATGCTCTGCAGAGAAACTGATGCACAGGCTGAGCTTAGAAAACATGGCAGTGTCATCGAAAGCTGTACAAGGGTAGGCACGACAGCACAGTTCCATAAATGACAACAGCAGTCTTTTTATTAAAAACCACAGTTCTTGTGGGACGCAGGCCGAAATGATGAAGATGTTTGCCCGAGTCAGAGGAGTAAACAAGATTTACTGGGTACCGTTCCTTTATCGTGGCTGGCAGCCTTTCTCCCGACTTTCACCAGGTTATGATAATTTTGGCAATCATATCTTGTTCCTTCACTTCGTACAGTGGTTGCAGGGCTATACAGAAGTTGTATTCTCTTGTTAACTCTGCAGTTCATGCAACAGTATATGAAAATACTCAATTAGGGCAAGTTAGGCCATTACGCAAAGAAAAATGCACAATTCTTTACAGCAAAAGCTGTTATGAGATCCCTCTTAGGTTCACGCGCAGTTGCGTGTTGTCCGCCACCGCCGCGGCCGTTGTCCCTAATCACATCTCACGAAATTAGGAAAAAAAAAACCTTGCACCAATGACACAGTGGGGCTTGAACCAGGGTCCACTGTATACCAGCCCAATATTCTACCACTGAGTTACGCCGGTGCTTGTAACTTGTCAAACTTGCCTTAGGCAGGCGTAACCTAGCACCAATGGCACAGTGGGGTTCGAACCCGGGTCTGCTGGGTGCCAGCCCAATATTCTGCCACTGAGCTTCACCGGTGGTTGTGAGTTGTTGTCAAACTTGCCTTAGGTAGGCTTGATGTCGGGAAAGCAATTGCGTTAATAAGACTTGTAAAGCGTTTTACAACAGCGAAAGAACAACCAGTCGTCGCACAATACGAATAGCATAACGAATGGGCCGTCCAATGCTTCAACCCATTACAAAATATTGTTCTTGTTTCCCTATTAACTGTGGTGCATACCCACTTCAGCTTTAATTCCTCATCATCCTCAGCCACTGCATGGACAATTAGCACAAAATTTCTTGCAAGTGTTTAGCGGATACCACGCATCTCAGAAGAATGACGAAAAATAGCATAGCAAATGCCATCTCTGCTACCCAAAAGCTTATTATTAATGCCCTAGTTGGCACCAAGCAAGTGTGCTTGCAGTAGTTACCCAATGAGTGTTTTGAAAAGGCTCTGAAAGGCCACTCTTCTAGCTTTCACTGTGACTGTGCTGCGCCTACCGCGCAGGCCTGACATTTTTTTTTTTCTTACATGCTTTCGGTGCTACTGGCCTTTATTAGACTGCTCTAATTGGGAGCAGCAAAAAAACAACCTTTTTGTTTTACACGGTTACAGGGATGTTATTCCTCACCCTCGTCCTGCTCGTTCTATTCACTTGTATTGTCACCCAACTCTCTTTTGTCACAGACGAGGTCGTCCTCTGTTCTATTGAATTTTTTCAAGATTCCAGCAACCTTGAGGCTTTTCTACCTTATATTGAAGAAAAACCCACTCCAGGCTCCGAAAATACAGTTTGTACGTTCAGGAGGGATGGCCTCTTCACCGCCCAGTTGGTGCTGTCCGGTAGACGGTGGTGCTGCGGAGGCAGCCGCTAATCTCGGAGGCTGTACTTTTGACACGTGGGGGTGCCGTAAACTCGGCACAGCTTCCCTATTATTCTCCCAAAAGAAGAAGAAATAGAAAAAGCTTCGGCATACTTGCACCATGCAGTGGATAAGGCTGCTAACCTGAAAAATTATGAGTAGATTTCTTAAAAGTGCCATGGTGCGGCATTACATGAGTGGGGGCCATTACAGGTGCATGTACTATTGCCTTCACTTTTGGCATTGTTTGCCATCATGCCCAGATGCATAGGTCGGCGAACTCATTCACAAGTCAACTCACTCGGACTCGCTCAGATTCAAGACCTGCCACGGTGGTCTAGTGGCTAAGGCACTTGGCTGCTGACCAGCAGGTCGCGGGATCAAATCTCAGCCGCGGCGGCCACATTTTCGATGGAGGCGAAAATGCTTGAGGCCCTTGTCTTAGGTGCCCATTAAAGAACTCCAGGTAGTCAAAATTTCCGGAGCCCTCCACTGCGACGTCTGTCGTAATCATAGGGTTATTTTGGGATGTTATTCCCCAACAATTATTCTTTCTCAGATTCAAATTACGCTCTTGGAGAGTGAGTGAGTCCGGATGAGTGATATTTTGGCGAGCTTGAACTTGAGCGAGTCAGGTAGAAGAAAATTTACGTAAGGGTAAGTCCGAGCGAGTGCCGCTCTGGAAAATTTTCGGTAGTCGGCATCTGAGTAAATCCAAAAAGCAGGATATATTTCTTCAGTCAGTCTGAGTGTCACTACATTTTTTGCCGACCCATGCCCAGATATAACGAT
The DNA here is from genome assembly GCF_043290135.1 of Rhipicephalus microplus. Classification (NCBI taxonomy): domain Eukaryota; kingdom Metazoa; phylum Arthropoda; class Arachnida; order Ixodida; family Ixodidae; genus Rhipicephalus; species Rhipicephalus microplus. The sequence goes on from NC_134703.1 coordinate 88,708,203, forward strand.
AATGGCTAGGGCTACGGCCCGTATTCGCAAACCAACCTGGGCCTTACCTCGAGTTCTTCTCAAGTTTCTGTAACGTCTGCATGCGTTCTAAAGGCACAAAAATTGTTATGAGGTAAAAGATTAGAACAAGCTTGGTTCATGAATATCGCCCTACTTCGCACATCAAGCGCAATAAAGGCTTACAATCATTAAGAAAAACTTGAGGTAAGGCTGAGCATGGTTTGTGAAAATGGGCCTATGTCCAGCATTTTAATAAGTGAATTTTTCCTACCAGACACTCTATCTGAGTGTGGTGGAACAATAGACCAATGCACAGTGCAAAAGTAATTAGTCTGCTGTGCCACCATTCGGGTCACGCACCTGGACTCTCTTCACCCATTCCTTTCTATTTGTTTATTCTTTTTCTTTCGGAAGTATTATTTTGATACTAGCATTATGACTTTGAAGAAGCTCTAAGCTGTTTTAAACAGAGAATCGAAGTGATCTTGGCGACCGTTGCACTAGTGTCCCGCCCAGGTGACCCTGGCTCTGGCAGTAGAGACGCATGCAGAATGGTGAGAGTACCTTCACACCCCAGATTGACAGACCTGTATTGCTGGAACTCGGCGACGTGGGCTGGCCTTTGACACTGGCAGAATAACGGGAGGTTAACACACATCATGAATCAAGATGCTGGAACCAACCTTAGTGATTGTTTGTTACGCGAGGATGTGATGACAGATGAAGCTTTCACTTATAATGTAAATTTGAGCTTTGAATTTTCTCACCAATGTCTGAATGAATGAAGTGACTGTGCTTTTTCAGCATGGGTGTTCACTTTTGGCATGTATTTTGTAATGCTGTTGTGTGATTTTTTTTTTGCTTTATTCAACAGCGTTTATGGCCGCAACACGCACAGCAGCCTGTCTCCGCCCCCCAAGAAGACGGACAAGAACAAGAAAGTGAGCAAAAAAAGAGACCACAACTGAGTGTGCGCCAGATGGGTAGCTCAAATAGTTGAGACGCCGCGCTCTAATGGTGGACTTTTTGCTGCTTCACTGCCTTTTATTACCTACATGACAAAGCAGATACTGTGAAGTAGGTCTCCATCATACTGTCAAGGTGTTATGCACGTAGGGCAAACTCACCCAGTGAATACAGAGAGCAATCATAAAGGGTCCTACCTGTGCAGTAATTCCAAAGTGCTATTTCAAAAAGGTTAGTATAATGTGAGTAGGCTGGTTCACAGTGGAGGCTATCAAGCCCAGGGCCCCGGGGGCCTGGGGCTCCCTAAAACTTTTGTGGAGGTGTGTGTTTGACTGAGGGCATAAAATAAAAATAGGTGTTTTTCAAGGCATTGAACAAATTGCCCCACCCCCCAAAAAAAGCTATATTCTCAACTGATAAGTTATTGAAAAATCACTTATAATCGCCCATTGTGTTGGCTAACTTGCAATCGCATTATTCTGCTGGCCCTATCACCAAATGTGACTGCTGAAACAATTACAGAATGTGACAGTTTATTTATTCATTGTGGTGGCTTTAGAGCATGAGGATATGGATTCGACTCAAGTTACAGTGGCACCATTTTGATACTTGCGAAATGCCAAAGCACTCATTGGTGAATTTCATGTGGCCAAAATTAATACGTAGTCTTCCATAATGTTATAATGTGTAATAATTTCATTGTTTTTGGCAGGAATTAAATTAAAAGAGAGATCGACTGAGCATAAAACCCCACTTTTTTTATTTGATTTTTTTCATTTTTTTTATTGATTTCATTGACGTGGAATGTCTTTTCAAGGCTTGTGAAAAGCATTGAAAATGAAGCATCCAGTTATGTTTGTTCATTTGAGTAATGGTTGGTTGACTCGTATGAAATTTGGTGAGTTTGTCAAATGGTGACAGAGTTTGGACAATTACAGCGTAGCTTTGTCAGTTTATCCTTTCTGGGATTTTAATGGCGGCTCTCTTTTCGACAACAGATAGTTGAGAGAGAGGCGAAAGAAGCCTCTTGAGAGTACGGTATGACACGAGCTCTGCTCTGACCTGGATGTGGACACTACGTTGATTGACTGCCATTTCTTTTTGGTGAGACTTGATTACCTGTAATGGCTGGCCTGATTGTTTAACTAGTAGCTGTGCCATTACCATTGAAGTGAGCAGCTTCGGTTCCTATTGTTAACGCTTGCTTATCGTTCTCCACGCAAGCTTTGCGACTATTAACATTGCACAAGGCATTGCACGCTCAGCCTGTGTGCATGTTTTCAGCGCGTCATTGGTTGTTATATCCACCTTCCGTTCCTACTACGATCCGTCACTAATTTTTGTCAAAGCCTGCCAGTACTTCCAGTTCCTGCCATACCTCTCTGGACCCTTGGGATCGTTTGGTTCTTGACGTGGGCCTGGCGACGTGTTTTATAGAAGGTGAATAGGGATGTGCCATCCTCACAGTCATTTATTCTCAGTGAGGAGCTGATTTCAGCCATGTGCTACGAGAGATTGCTGTCGTCGCACTATAAAATGTGCGATCTCGCTAGATAATCTGCATGACCATGATGGTGTTTACACCCTTTTTGAAAAGGAACGTGTGATTTTTGCTGATATTGAATACATGCCTTATAAAGTTCTGTCGCATATACCTAGTTCTCAGGCTCTAGCTATTGCTCGCTGAGACAGACTTGTTTCTGCATTGGAGACTGTCATTTAATGTTGGTTAACAGGGTTGAAACAAGCAGTGCCGAATGTGCATCACGTGCATGCCAATCTTCATGGAAAGTGCAGACGATGACTTGTCAACAAGTCTCCATCGATCTTGTTTGCTGCACCTTCATTTTGTGGCAAGCTATTACATTTGTTCAGCTGTTGAAATGCACTTTAGCATTTGTCTCATACACACACTATGTAAAAGTTCTTGCCGGTTGAAGGAGTACTGACACATAATTTTTTAGGCATGATGACTTGTGAGATAAATTTGTGTGTGCACACATACACACGCACAATCAATATGAATGGCTAATATAGACTAGAACATATCTAAAATCGGTTTTTAAGTGTGTCATTGAACTTAATGGAAATGCACCACCTTGCGGTATTGAGACCAACTTTGTTTGATTATAAACAACCGTCAACACCAGCAGAGAGGAGATTATAGCAGCCCCCAGTAAGCCTTCCTTGAAAAGAGTTTTCAAGTATATCTGCGCATGGTTTTGTGTGTTCTTGTAGTCAGCTATGTTTACAGTAAACCTACTCTGGGTCCTGCCTCTCTTGGCGCTCTCTAAAGCTGAAATTGACTGCGTGCTATAAAACTGTGCGAATAAGTTTTGGTTGCACACACGAGCTATCGAGGTTCCCAGTCATAAGTGGATCATTAGCTAATTGCAGCAGAAGAAGAAAACAAGGTGTAAAATTTTTGTGTCAGCCCTTCTTTAATCGTTGATGATACAATAAAGGAACACAAGTGCTGGTGCTAGGTGGTTTTAATGAAGCGTCGTATTTACAGCATTCAGGCCTTACGAAGTGTCATAAACACACTGTGAATGAAGTTGTTGCTCTGTTTGCAAGTCAATTTTTTTTCATAGGACAGAATGCATAGGATTACCAGACTTGGTGCATTCAACCAACGCACATTTTTCAGCCAAGATTGTCGAATGTGTTATTATATGTTTAGATATTGTTGCTGTTTGAAAACCTTTCACGGCTCCTTGTGCTGTTTTCAAGTGCTGTCAATATGAATGTGCCTTAGCAATGTTTATTTATGCTGGTATTAGTCCACTGATGAGAGGTGGCGTTTAATGCAGGCTTTTTATTCTGCCTGTAAAAATACTACTGTATTGTTGCCTTGCGTGAAATTTTCATTACAGTGTTTTGGTGTTGTGCCTTCTACTTTTTCTGCAGTGCTTTAATGCCGCTTGCAGTACTTGCTTTACAAATGTGCTTGCTTTGTCATAATATCCATTTCACTTCAGCAAATGAAAAAATAATATCATGCAATGTTTTTAAAGTTGTATACGATACATGTAAGTGTTGTGCGAAGAGTAATAACAAAGATTATAATGCAACCGTCGGTAGTCATACTCGTCTCATATTCGTATCGCTGTGAATAGACATGTTTTGGAATTGACTTGGCACCAAGCGATGGTGTCGGTGAAGGTGAGATATTTGAAACTCTCATGAAACAAGGAATCTCCCACATTTATTCCTGCATTATTTGTCAACAGTTGAATTACATATTTACCATACAATTTTTATGATTATTTTGTCGCAGTGAGCCTAATGACTCACAAAATGTACTTGGTTGTCAGTCCTTGCTCATTTGACACCTTATCCTTGTGCAAAAAGTATGTCAACTGTCTTTTGTATTTCTTCCGCGTACACAATATTATTGCATGATTTCTGTCACCTAATGCGGTAGACTACTGACTGTAGGCTTTTTTTTCAGTTGCATGCATCGTAGCACTGCTTGCACATGCCATTGCGAGTTGAAAATGCACAAACGTCAACCAACGCTGACGTCTTGGCAAATCCAGCTTCACGGCTGAGCTTGCCATGCTTTCAAGGTGCTGCTGAAGTGTGCCTCATATGTCAAGCAGCACATCTCATATTTGACTACATAACCAAGAGTCTGCTTTTCCCACCATTGAATTTGGCGATTTTGTATCTCTTTCTGTTCCAGATAAGAAGCAAAAAAATGCATTGCAATGATATGCATTATTGCATTTCATGCTCACAATGCATTAATAAATGCCAGCAGCTGCTAATGACCTCGCCGGCACTATCAGATGGGCTCCTCGTCTACTTTCATCTTTGTCAGGCTGCCTTTGCATTTGTCTTCTGGCGTATTTATTCACTCTGTGACAGCTGAATCGCCTATTCAAAACGGCAAACCGTAGTGAAAACAAGACATTGTAACAAGGACGGGAGGATGTTGGCAAAGTAAATGAGCGAGCAAGAATGAGAATAGGGGTTATAGCTTTGAAGTGTTTGTGTGGGAAACCAAGTGCATTTCAAGGGTAGGCATGTCGGTGCAGACCTGTCTACCGCATTTCTTTGGCTGTATTCAGATAGTTCTATACTTGATATGCAATCATTACGACTGCTGATATGTAGCGGGAACGTTTTATTAACGTGTTTGATGTTCGGACGTGCCAAAAGGTCACTGCTGAGTGTAGTAATGCGAGATTTTTTACATTTGAAGACGGCAAAACTAGTAGTAGTGCTTGTTTGGCTATAATCAGTTTCATACGTACCAGGCAATGCTACAAGCTGCTGTGGCAGTACTGCAGACATAAATGCTATGCTGTGCAGTTGTTTTTAATCTTTAATGCTTAGCACTTTTTATAAGTGTCACAAGTGCAAAATTTCCTCCTTTGCAGCTACAGCTCATGAATGCAGGCCTACGTCAAGTGACATTATGTTTATAAAGTACTACGCTTGGGTTGTCACATCAATTATGTTTTTTGTAGTCGGTGTGAGAATATGGCCAGTAGTCTCTGGACACATCAACTCGCATGTGTGCTGGTAAATCGGGTTCATATTTCCAGTGCTTTCCAGTGAATGAATGTGTCACAAAACTATGACGCTTAAATTACATTGAATTAGAAGATGCATACCAAGGTGTTCCTTTCATATGTGGTATTCTGTTTTTCAGTCATAAATAATAGCAATTATGGCAGTCTCTAGCCTTCGTAGCATTGCCTGATATCTATGAAATAGAGGTTCCTTATAGTATATGGGTAATAGCTGATGTACTGCTATATCGTTAAGCTTATGTTCACATAACGTTAATCCACCTTCAACATTAAGTGTGCTGTTGATGCTTTTGCACCTGCTTTGTGCCTATATACATTTAGTTTATGAGTATATTCTTTCATTTTTGTGTACTTATTCATCACTTTGTTTACTTAAGAGTTTCTTGCAAACACCCTGTGGTTCATCTTGCACTAAAGAAAAAAATCTGGTGTCCATCATATCTTCCTTGTTTTCACTCCTTATGTTTTATTGTTGTTATTGTATTTTATAAGAAACTGCTGCCCTTACTCTGCATTTATGGTCAGTTTCACATCATTGTCTAGAAACAAAGGCAGTATCAGACAGTTGTCTTGTTTAGTTTTGTGTTGAACACAAAGATGCTTTGTTAGTGCAATATGTCCAATTATTTCACGCATTACTGTCAATGTTGCTGTACACGCATAGATGATTGTTAAGTAAGCGTCTACAAGTTTTAAAATTACTAGTTAGCCGCTTTAACCTAACAAGATGTTTGAGTCTGCTTAGAGTTCAGAACCTAATGATTTCCGCTAGTCGCACAAGTTGAATAAAAGTTTTAATCTATTTACGGCTGTGTGACTCTGCTGCTTCTCCGACACTTTTCTTTAAAATGTGAGACACTTGGCATGCTTGAAATTGACACTTTGCAATATAGTGAGTGCCTCTAGGTACACTTTTCTAAAAACACCTGTAAGATGGCTTCCTTGAAATGATGTTTTGTCCTCAAAACTTCAAAACTTCGGGTTCCCCCAGTGCCTTTCTTGCTCTAAGCATGTTCACCTGTCTACATTCCAGAGAAGGTCCTGGAGCAGCTTGTTTCTGTGGAAAACATAGCTGTTGGTGCATGTGCAGTAACTATATTGAAAGCTGTCAAATGTGTATCTATGTGTCTAAACAATGCCAAAAGCCTCATTAACATCCCAAAACTAACCACCAGCCTGACAAAGACATCTGTTGGGGTATCAGAAGAGCTATCAGAAAGGTAGACAGAAAACTCCATTCAGAAAACTTTATTTGCCAAATTTGGGAATGCGGCTTCCAAGGAAGACATATGGGTGCATTGGTGGGCCGCGCTGCTCAGGTCGGGATTGAACCGTACTCTGGGCGATTTAGCAGGCAAACGAGCTGCTGAGATGCGCGTTCTCGCGGCCGGCTTCTAGTCAGTAACCCAGCCCCTGGACGCCTAGCCCGGAAACGGGCCGAAAATAACATGTTTCGCTCACTTGTTTTTTGGAGTTGTCCAAGCGATGCTTAAGCATAGAATGTTTTACAGGGGAGCTTATAACTGGCGCACCTGGATGATTTAGCGATGCCTGTCACGTATCTCGAAAACTGTGGACATCCTAGTGACGCCAATTGATGACGTAATCGACATCATCGATCGGTCGAAGATTGGTCCTGTCGAGGTTGCTAATCCAGTGTACCTAGAGCGGTCCTGATAAGCATGGCTCGACTGCGCAAAAATGCCCAAGGAGCGGCACGCTTTCGAATTGAGAACGCCGGCGAGAGCAGAGGTGGGAGCTCACCCGTCAGTCCCGCTGGTCAGTGCTGGAATGGTCAGGATTGAATGGCTGCAACTTTTTTGGAGCAAAGCTCCTTAGGCTCTCATAATGTCTGTTGACTCCGTTCTTGTAGCTTCCCATCGGGCCGAAAAACAGCTAGCTGTTGCATATGCCATGTATAGAGCGTTCATAGCGTGCATATAGGTTTAAGATAGACCGTACTCTGTTCGTGCATCTGCTTGTTCGTCCAATCATATGTCTGTCCTTCATGCTAATCGGTGACTTCAACATAGACATTATAGACATTAGGACCTAGCATCGCTCTATCATCAGCATTCGCTTTATAGATGTGTAGTCTTTCTTGTACCTTGCAGCCGTTCCAGCAATGTTCTTGTTGGCCAGTATCGGCATGGCTTCTTTTTCCAGCTTTTGTGAGCGTCGAGTGGCCCCATGGCATGCGTTCAGTCATTGTATACAAAGTTTGTCTTGCATCATTTTTTTTGCATTGTGGGAATCACCCCGGTATCTCAGCGATGTAGGTTTTATATCACGCCTTGCAGTGGTCTAAAATTTTATTCTGCAGCTAGGTAATTCAACATGGGCTTTCATAGAAAATGTTCTATATATGCCTTTAGTTTTCTCTGTTTCTAGCCTAGCCTAAAGCGCTTCATCGCGTCTACTGCCGCTTTTTTAAGTAGCGCCGACCATTGTTCCACCGTTGCTGCCTAGTTCCGGTTCCGGAGCTTACGGAAGAAAGCTATTGAGCCACTTCTTTCCGCTTTCTACCTTTCGTCTTGTTTCTGATCACTTGAGAAAGTACATATCTTCTTCGTTCCACAAGTGTTGTCTCGGGTTTCATCCCAAGCTCGCAAGAAATGCCACCTCCCTGCTGCGCACGTGGCTGCCCGACGACGTCGAAGGCCAAGCGGTGGCACAGCATGAATGAGGCTCGGTGAGTGCGTCAAGTGGTGTTAGGTTTCCTTCCTACACCCTATCCGTGGTAGGCCTAGCCGTCAGGACTGAAATGCCGTGAGGTGGTTCATGGATCAGAAAAGCAGCAGAAACATCATGGCGGCACCTCTGCTTCGTAGTGGTTCTTAAAGAAAGAATAGAAATAGGTGTGGTGCCGTTACTGTCTCTCTATGGAGGACACCTCCACAGCACCGCGCAGGGGGGGGGGGGGGAATGAGAATTGAAGAGGCGAAGAGAGAAGTATGCTGGTAGGAGGATAGGTGTAAAGGAAGAGGGGAAGAACGAGTTGGCGCTACTTAATTTAGCCGGCAGAAAGCACATGGAGGGGCTTTTGTAGCCCAGCCCAGTGGTAAGACGCTTGCAATCAAAGCGCGGCTTGTATACGAAGCCCAGAACTGGAGTAAAAGTGTTTTTTTTTGTTTCATTAATTTGGTTCTTCATATCGACGGTCGTCTTACGTGACACAGGGACACGCGGACAAATGGTATTCTTGAGTCGTCGTAGAAATGCTTATTATACGCTTTTAACGTGCACCACTGCATTCCACTCGCTAAGCAAATCGACGTTGTGCGGAGCTGTTGGCGAGAAGTTGCCGCATTGTTTAAGCCAAGTTTTACGAGGTGAATCGACGTAATTATGCAGACAGAGTGCACTGGCGTGTGTGTATACCGTGTGCATGGACACATTGGTGCGGGTATTGTAAGCGCTATAGACTGAAAGTGCTATAATTATATTAAAATGTAGTGTTTTTTGTGAGTGGGCAGCCAGTACGGCACGGCTGCAATGAACTAAGGCTATGCCAGCTGACTCATTTAAAGCGACATCTGCATTGTGAGGTTCACACGATGTGCCAAAGTCTGTGCAAGAACCATTCGAGAGCTTATTACATGTTCAGAACAAAGCGCAGCTGCTAATTAGCGCTGCCCAGGTATGTGACTCGGGGAGGGGGGCGAGGCTCCCCACAGATGAGTTGAGGGGAAGTGTGTGAGCCACCCAAAACCCTGCCCCCCCACCTTCAGGGTGAATAAATGACCGCTATTGAATCATCACAGTTACCCATCGTCATTTATGTCGCGACCTGTCATTGATGTTCTGTCACTCGGTCAGCAGCTGCGAACTTTTACCAAAGGGTGATGCCGCACGCGCTACTTAGACGAAGGTTTGTAGACTGCTCAAACCCTGTACGTGCTGTGCTTGCTTCATGTTGAAGCGATAGCATAATAACCGCTTCGCTTCCTGGGGCGGCTTATTCATTTACGCCAGCGTTTTGTAGAGTTAAGCTTCATCGCATCTTGTAGTTAGCTGCTAGTGTTACGTTGTATGATATTACAGTTTGTAACCCTCCACGGTTGGTGGCCAAGGGCACTCGGCTGCTGACCCGCAGGTCGCGGGATCGAATCTCAGCTGCGGCGGCCGCATTTTCGATGGAGGCGAAAATGGTGTAGGCTCATGCGCCAAGATTTGGGTGCACGTTAAAGAACCTCAGGTGGTCAAAATTTATGAACTCGTCCACTGCGGCGTCTCTCATAATCATTTGTTGGTTTTGGGACGCTAAACGCCAACAAATACTTATAATATTCCAACTTACAGATATCGCATTCATTGACTCGCCGTTCGCGGCGAAACTGCGACATGTACAGTAGAGTTATGGTCGGGGTTTTTCGTGTATCGTAGATGGAAAATTTTAGTCGTGAACCGGCTAGTCCCACGTGATGTTCTCCCCTGTGTCTTTTCTGGACTCCGATAAAGTTAATTCATTATTATCATCCTTAACCGGCCCCTGTGCAAGCACCGCCCAATTAAGTATTCGGCCCCGATGGTTAACAAAATATGCTCGAGCTGCGGCCCCTAACCGTTCTTTGCCGGCCGCGTACGCGTTTCCTTCTTTTTTTTTCATACGGATGCTTTTATTAGTCGGGCTATGTCAGGCATCCGGTGTTGTCTGCGCGCCCACAGGTGTGTGTGTCTCTCCACTCTCAATCCCTCTCCCATAGCAACAGCTGCGGGTGCGCACGCTTATCCTCGCCCCTAGCAACTGGAGCGTTTGGTGGTGGTGGTAGTGTTTAGAAGATGAGAAAAGGCACCTAATTTCTGCAACCCGGTCGGGAGCACGGCGCATTGGCTCGTTTGGTACAAGAGAACAAAGGAGAGCGTAGGTGTAGTGCTTCGCTGCTCCTCTCGCCGTTTGCTCCCTCTCCTCTCTACGTTCCAGCGACTCGCATAAAAACTTTATTAGTGAGTGCGTTTGGACCCGAAGGTCTCTGAACCACCGCTCAGTCCCACACCACGTCTACATGGCCACGCCTCTCGCCGCGATGACATGATCGGCTACCCGAGTTACCGCAGCAAGCTGCAACAACGCTGTGTCCCCAGACTAGAGCAAACCTCCCAGTCCTTCCAGTTTGAGATGGCAGGCGAGGTAGGATCAGCAGGGCAGCCGAACAGGATGTTGGAAAGGGTGGCGTGAGGTTCGCCGCAAAGAGAACATCCAGGTGAAGTGCCACAGTAGTAGGACAGCAGCTGAGGGAAGAAATAGTGGGAGTCTGAAGACTTCTCCATAGGAAATGTGCGTAAGAGAGGAATTTGGTGGAGCGTAAATCCGATGGTTCAAACGGGGTATTAGCGTGAGCTCTGCAAAAGTGTGCGGCCGCTTCTTCGAGAAGCTCGAATTGAGACTGTCCTGAGCCCGACAAATCAAACCTCGGGCTAATAAATTGGCAGCCTTGTCTCAGAAGTTCCCTGAATAAGCTGGTACCCACGGGAGCTCTACTATTAGCGGTAAATTTTGTGTGAAGGTGTTCAACAACTGCCGGGCAGAGGAGTGTATCCTGCCCCTGGCATAGTTGTACAGAGCAGTTTTTGAAGTTGTGAAGACGTATTGTGCATCCGATTGCGCAAGGGCTAAGGCGATGGCGGTCTTTTCTGCCTCCTCAGCTGTAGATAGAGCCTGAGTGGAACCAATCAAAGAATTGGGTAGAGTAGTGTTGTAGGCAACTTCTACAGCTTTCTTTGCTGCACAAGCGGCGTCTACCCAAATGGCATCCTCAGCTTTGCGCAACTCTTTGTGAAGGGATTTGTGAAGCTACGCGGTGAGCGATGTGATACGGAAGGTGGACATTGCGTGGTTTCTGTGCGGTTTAATGCGGCTAACTGTGAAAGCATGTACAACTTTCATGTTGTCCGCTTCGTCTAAACACTTGGGCATAGAAGAAACGCGGCGTAAAAGCTGCAAAACAGATTGCGTGGAAGCCTTGAGTGTTTTGAGGGTGTGGTCATTCCGTCCGGAATCCTGTAAGTAGAGGCCAACAATTTTCAGTGTGGGCGCATTCGCTCGCTCCCCACTCGACCGTTTGCTGGCTGGGCGCCTCTAAAAGGCGATGGCAGAAGTCGGTGAATGCGAATGTCTGAAAGCAGTGGTACCCTCTCGGCGATGGAAATGCATTCGCATTTCCTCACGATTCCCTTCGGGGAGGTGGGGGAATTTTTAGGGGCGAAGCTCCTTGAGTTGTGGGTCGTGCGTCCGCGATGTATGTAGTAGTAGTCGTCGTAGTAGTCGGTTGCCACCATTTGTTTAGCCCTTGGAATGTCCGCTGCATGATGGTACTTCTATATGATGAATATATGACGAAAAGATTCGAGATGGCGGTACTAGTGTTCACTAGACAGACGGACAGACGGATGCATGGACAGACGGATGGGCGGCCGCACAGACAGACAAACGAGCGATCGCAGGAATGGACGGACGGACGCTTCGGCCCACTCATCATCATCTACTCCGTTGATATTGTCACGGGGTCGTGACGTGGCCGAAGACAGGAGACTTCGTGTTAGGATTTCACTGTTTATTTGGGCGAACCTGTGCCCGGTAAACGGAAAGTCCAATTACAGCAGCAGTCTCGCACAGATAGCAGTCTCGGACTGATAGCGGCGAAGGAGCCTCGGCCTTCGATCAACAACAACTGACAAGCGGCGAAGCGCGTCGGCATTTATACTCTTGCCGTCGAATGTTCAAGCGTTATCGCTGGCGGTGGCGTAGGTTCCAGAACAATCTGTACCGTTCGCACAGTGGGCGTGATCTTATGGAAATGATCTACTAGAGTCCGGAACCTTCTCGAAAACTGCAGGCGCGGTTTGCGCCGAGAATCGTGTGGTGTTTTGGGACGATAACAAAAACTTGGGAAATGGAACGTGGCATTGCCCCCCTCTGAAAAAGGCATCGTCCCGATGCTTTAACTAAAGATGAAGGTACAATAATAATGCAAGAAAGTACAATGAATAAATTACGATACAACAATAATACAAAAAAACACTAGTTCAGTTTGTTAACGCGCATGAAACGGCTTGAGGCGCGCGACATGGACGACTTCAGGTCGCGATCGGCGTCGTTGAGAGTTCGTGATGCCGTCGGGGACAACATCGTAATCAAGTGGGCCGAGACGTCGAACCACCCTGTACGGTCCGAAGTACCGTCGCAGAAGCTTTTCAGTTAGTCCACGTCGGCGTATCGGCGTCCACACCCAAACACGTTCACCGGGCTGGTATTCCACGAAGCGTCGTCGAAGGTTGTAACGGTGGCTGTCGGTCGTCTGTTGATTCTTGATACGGAGACGCGCAAGTTGTCGGGCTTCTTCGGCGCGTTGAAGGTACTCGCTCACATCAAGGTTTTCTTCGTCGGTGACGTTGGGTAACATGGCGTCGAGCGTCGTTGCCGGGCTCCTTCCGTAAACCAATTTGTATGGAGATATCTGCGTCGTCTCCTGCACCGCCGTGTTGTATGCGAAGGTCACATACGGAAGAATGGCGTCCCACGTCTTGTGTTCGACATCGACGTACATTGACAGCATGTCGGTGATCGTCTTGTTAAGCCGCTCGGTGAGGCCGTTGGTCTGTGGGTGGTACGCTGTCGTCCGGCGGTGGTTTGTTTGGCTGTATGCCAAGATCGCTTGAGTTAAGTCGGCAGTGAATGCCGTTCCTCTGTCGGTGATAAAGACCTCAGGGGCGCCGTGACGTAGGGCGATATTTTCGACGAAGAACTTAGCTACCTCGGATGCACTGCCTTTTAGCAGGGCTTTTGTCCCGGCGTAGCGGGTGAGGTAGTCGGTAGCTACCACGATCCACTTGTTTCCGAAAGCCGACGTAGGGAACGGCCCCAGTAGGTCCATACCAATCTGCTGGAAAGGTCGGCAAGGTGGATCGATTGGCTGCAGAAGTCCCGCTGGCCTTGTCGGCGGTGTCTTGCGTCGCTGACAGTCTCGGCATGTCCTCACATAACGAGTGACGTCGGTGGTAAGACGTGGCCAGTAGTACCTTTCTTGTATCCTCGCGAGCGTGCGAGAAACACCGAGGTGCCCTGCCGTTGGATCGTTGTGCAGGGCCTGCAGGAGTTCTGGTCGCAGAGCTGAAGGCACCACAAGGAGGTACTTACCTCGAAGCGGTGAAAAGTTTTTCTTTTGTAGAAGACCGTTTCGTAGAAAGAACGACGCAAGTGCGCGCTTGAATATCTTCGGGACTTCGGCGGTCCTGCCTTCGAGGTATTCTATTAGGGCCTTAAGTTCCGGGTCGGCCCTCTGTCGTTCAGCGAAGTCGTCGGTAGTTATCGTTCCTAAGAAGTAGTCGTCATCCGGGTCATCGGGTAGCGGTTGGTCGACAGGCGCACGAGAGAGACAGTCGGCGTCGGAGTGTTTTTTGCCGGACTTGTAAATGACAGTAATGTCATATTCTTGAAGTCTCAGGCTCCATCGTGCGAGGCGACCTGAAGGGTCCTTCAAGGTGGCTAGCCAACGCAATTGGTGGTGGTCGCTCACAACTTTGAAGGGCCTGCCGTAGAGGTAGAAGCGAAATTTCGACGTAGCCCAGATGATGGCGAGGCACTCCTTTTCTGTTGTGGAATAATTTGCTTCTGCTTTAGATAGCGATCGGCTGGCGTAACTAATAACCCTTTCAAGTCCGTCAGCCCTCTACACAAGAACGACGCCAAAACCTACGCTGCTTGCGTCAGTATGTATTTCTGTCTCGGCGAATTCGTCGAAATGGGCAAGTAACGGAGGCGTCTGGAGGCGATGTTTAAGCTCCTGGAAAGCGTGTTCCTGCGGCGTTTCCCCCTTAAACTCCACGTCGGCCTTGGTAAGGTTAGTGAGAGGATCGGCGATGCGGGCGAAGTTTTTCACGAACCGCCTATAATAGGCACACAGGCCCAGAAATCGGCGCACGGCTTTCTTGTCAGTGGGCGGCGGGAAGTCGGTGATGGCGGCTGTTTTCCGTGGATCGGGACGAACTCCAGACTTGCTGATAACGTGCCCCAGAAACAAGAGCTCCTCATACGCAAATCTGCACTTTTCTGGCTTCGGTGTGAGTCCGGAAGTCTTGATGGCTTGAAGTACAGCTTCAAGGCGCCGAAGATGCTCGTCGAAACTCGAGGAAAACACGACGACGTCGTCCAAGTACACAAGGCAAGTCTGCCACTTCAATCCTGCCAGTACTGTATCCATAACGCGTTGAAAAGTTGCAGGCGCTGAGCAAAGGCCGAAGGGCATCACCTTAATCTCGAAGAGGCCGTCCGGTGTTATAAACGCCGTCTTCTCTCGGTCTCTCGTCGACTTCGATTTGCCAATAGCCAGTCGTGAGGTCCATTGACGAAAAGTACTTGGCGTTATGGAGCCGATCAAGTGCGTCGCCTATTCGTGGGAGAGGATACACGTCCTTTCTTGTGATTTTGTTCAGGCGGCGATAATCGACGCAGAAACGTATATAGGGTCCCATCCTTTCTTTTCACTAACACCACGGGGGATGCCCATGGACTCTTGGACGGCTGGATAATGTCATCCCGCAGCATTTCATCAACTTGTCTCTTCATGGCCTCACGTTCTCGCGTCGAAACCCTGTACGGCCTCTGACGGAGTGGTCTGGCATTTCCTTCGGTTATGATGCGATGTTTCGTGATTGGGGTCTGCCTAATTTTCGATGACGACGAAAAGCAATCTTCGTATTGCAGGAGCAGGGCCTTGAGCTGTTCTTGCTTATCGTTCGAAAGTCTGGGATTGACGTCGAAAGCTATGGGAGGGGCTTGGTTCCTCTGAGCAGATTCCGCAGAATCGGCGAGGGCGAAAGCACTGGTGGCTTCGACAATTTCTTCGATGTATGCGACCGTTGTTCCTTTGTTCACATGTTAATACTCATTGCTGAAATTCGTGAGCATAACCGTTGCTTTGCCTCCCCGCAGCTCTGCAATTCCTCTTGCGACGCAAATATTTCGGGTGACCAACAGATGCTGACTGCCTTCAACGACGCCTTCCAAGTCAGGTGATTTAGGAGCGCCGACCGAAATAATGACGCTTGAGCGAGGCGGAATGGTGACTTGTTCTTCCAGCACATTCAAGGCATGGTGTCCTGACGGCGTGCGCGACGGTAGTGCTTCTTCTGTGGATAACGTTATCGACTTTGTTTTTAGGTTGATGACAGCACCATAGAGGCATAAGAAGTCCATGCCAAGGATGACATCTCTCGAGCAACGCTGTAGGACTACGAAGTCTGTAGGATAAATAAGGCCGTTAATGATGACTCTCGCTGTGCAGATTCCTGCAGGCGTTACGAGATGACCTCCGGCTGTGCGGATTTCAGAGCCTTTCCAAGCTGTCCTAACTTTCTTTAACTTCGCGGCGAACAACCAACTGATGACAGAATAGTCGGCTCCAGTATCGACGAGAGCGGTCACACTGTGGCCGTCGATAAGAACGTCGAGGTCGCTAATTCGCTGTCTCGCATTACAGTTAGGGCGTGGCGTCGGGTCACGGCTGCGTCTGCTTGTTCCGCTGCTTCCATGTTGCGTCGTCAGGCCAGCTTCGGTAAGTGAGCTTTCGCCGTCAGGGCTTTGCCTGTTTGGCGTTGTGTTCGGAAAGCTCCGTCGCGGCGTCGTCGTCGTCGGAGGATTTTCGGTAGTTCGTCGCACAGCAACCGCACCTCCACCGGTTGCTGCCCTTAGTTTCCCGGATACGGGCTAGGAGACCGGCCCCGCGTTGGGCCAGAGTACTGTCGGTGGTGCGGTGACATGCGGCGGCTGGGCGACGGCGAACGCGAAGGGCTTCGTGGTGTCCACCGAGTTCTTGTAAGGTAGTCGGCGATATCACGTGGTCGTTCTCCTGGCTGTGGACGCGGTGCATTGACGGCGAAGCCACGCAGTCCCATCTGTCGGTATTGGCAACGGCGGTATGTGTGTCCGGCCTCGCCGCAGTGGTAGCAGAGCGGGCGATGATCAGGGGTGCGCCAGACGTCAGTCTTCCTCGGTGCACTGCGCTGGGCCGCTGGCGAACGGTATGACGTCGGTGGGGGTGGTGGCGGCGGTGGCGTCTGTCGACGGAAGTGCGATGGGGCGGCGTTTTGGCGTGGATGGGGAGGAGCGTTGTGGCGCAGTGCAGCGGCCAACGTTTTTAAAAACGTTGGCAGTGGCGTAGCTCATAGCTTCCGGCTCGGGCAGCGGTGCGTGGGGAATTTGAAGCGATTGCCGAACTTCTTGTCGCACAATGTCGGCGATTGAATCCACCTGAGGCTGTGCCGAAGGCAACAGCTTGCGCAGCTCTTCCCGCACGATCGCTCGGATCGTTTCACGCAGGTCTCCGGAGTTACTGGCTTGAGCAGCAGCGCAGTCTGCAGTCAGGCGACGATTATACTGTCTAATGCGCATGTCCAAGTTCTTTTCGATAGTGGTCGCTTCGGCTACAAATTCTTGGACGGTTTTCGGTGGGTTTCTCATCAGTCCCGCGAAGAGCTCTTGTTTGACCCCTCGCATGAGGAAACGAACTTTTTTCTCCTCAGGCATGTCAGGGTCAGCGTGACGGAATAGTCGGGTCATTTCTTCTGTGAAAATGGCGACATTTTCATTTGGTAGCTGAACCCGGGTCTCTAATAAAGCAGCGGCCCTCTCTTTGCGAGCGACGCTTGCGAACGTTTGCAGGAATGCGCCGCAGAAAACATCCCACGTTCGGAGCGTGGACTCTCGATTTTCGAGCCAGGTCCTTGCGGTGTCTTCCAAATAGTAGAACACACGACGCAGCTTTTCGTCATGGTCCCAGTGGTTGAGGGCGGCCACACGGTCATATGTTTCTAGCCAGGACTCCGGGTCTTCGAATGATGACCCATGGAAAATTGGTGGTTCCCTGGGTTGATGCATGACCATCGTGGGCTGGGACGCTGTGGTTGTCATTGTCGCTGCAGTCGCGGTCATGGCCTTGGTCTTCCGCGCCTTGTCTTGTAGAAGCTCGTACTCCGGTGGTAGCCCTTGCTGTCGGCGGCTTGTTCGCTGCTCCTGGTTGGCGTCGGTGTCTTCTCCGCGACGTGGGCTGGGTTCACGGCTTGACGGGGGCGTCCGGTACATGAACGAAGCAGCACCTCCACCAGATGTCACGGGGTCGTGACGTGGCCGAAGACAGGAGACTTCGTGTTGGGATTTAACTGTTTATTTGGGCGAACCTGTGCCCGGTAAACCGAAAGTCCAATTACAGCAGCAGTCTCGCACAGATAGCAGTCTCGGACTGATAGCGGCGAACGGAGCGTCGGCCTTCGATCAACAACTGACAAGCGGCGAAGCGCGTCGGCATTTATAATCTTGCCGTCGAATGTTCTAGCGTTATCGCTGGCGGTGGCGTAGGTTCCAGAACAATCTGTACCGTTCGCACAGTGGGCGTGATCTTATCGAAATGATCTACTACAGTCCGGAACCTTCTCGAAAACTGCAGGCGCGGTTTGCGCCGAGAATCGTGTGGTGTTTTGGGACGATAACAAAAACTTGGGAAACGGAACGTGGCAATATGCTGTGATTTTTTTTTATTTTATTTAGTGAACCCGTGGTAGGTTTGCTATAGGAGAAAGCAAGCATTGGCCGCGAGGGACTCCACTAGAGAGGAAATCGCTGCGACAGTTTTGACGTCACAGATAGGATGCTTAGTTGTGTAATACGACAGCTTTGCTTTCGCGGCACCACTTGCATCATGCCCGATGGCTGCACCGGTTCTTAGTCGCGATATTACGATGCAAATTAGACACGAGAGTGCCACCGGGGGCACCGATTCGTAGTTCGCTTGCCCGTATTATCAGGTCTTACCGCTTCTTTAAGCACTGAGCTTCAAAACAAAGAGAAGCACGCACGGTTTCCACAGCAAAAGCGCTGGAAATGCGGTGTTCTAGCAGACAAAGTCAACCCGGTATCCCATGAGTGACGTCATCACGTAGGTGGCGCAATGGTGTGTCCTCGAGGCCAGTAGCCATGGATGCATGTGTAGTATAGTATAGCAAAGGGTAGGAGAGGAAGCTTAGCCAAACGAGGACTAGCTAAAAGCCCACTTGCTGTGCTGTGGCTCTGCACGGCTTATTACAAGCTGTGCCAACCTTTTTTTTTAAATTTTTGCTTCAATGTCTACAATATGCGTGCGCACATTCACTGCGAACACTTTCAACGAACATTCAGCCGATATTTTTATACTAAGTTCTGCGCATATTTTGTCGTTAAGTCAGGAGCCATACTGCAAGTAACTTGTAATCTAAAATGAAAAGTTGGAACTTTGACAGCTACTCTACTTGGTATATTAGTGACATGCTTTAGTGCAGGAGTGAGTGAAACAACTTTGTTTGATCCACAGTGGCGAAAATGATTGACGCTCGTGCACTAAGGTTTGGTTGAACGTCGAGAAACCACAGGTGGTCGAAATTTCAGCAGCTTTCCGATACTGCGTACCTCGTAATCGTATCATATGGTTTCGTATCATATATCTCGTAATCGTATCATATGATCAAAACCCCAACAATTATTATTATGTTATTTTCAACCAAAGACACGCTGTAGCCTTTGTGGCCAGTGGCGTAGCCAGGTTGTGGCACACTTCCCACCGGCTCCTTTTCGGAAATTTCTGTCTCCCATGGGATACAAAGCACGAAATGACTTACGACTTCACTGGCCCGCATGGCCTCCACTTCAGTTCACGGACGTGCGCCCTCCTCCTTCTTTCTCAAACAAAATTTCTGGCCACGCCGCTGTTTGGAGCATGCTATTTTCTGTACAAATGAACACATCAAGCAAGCTTTAAATACTAGATATTCTCTAATTAGAGTGTGGAGCAGTGAGTACTTTGGGGCACGTCTGGTTGTCATACTAAAGCAGTGGCGTAGCTATAGGTGTGGCACACCAGGTTCGTACCACCCTTATCGAACTTTTTTTTTCACCATGGCATACAGAGCGAGAAATGACCATTTCAAGGAGTTACATCTCCCGAAATCAAAAAAGAAATGCCCCCCCTCCCCCGCGCGCGCTCTTAAAAAAAGAAAATTCTGACTACGGTCTTGTACTATAACAGTACTCTAGTTATGCACATGGTACGTTCTCAGAGTCATATGCTTTGGGCATAAGTAAGCCTGACAAGGAAACTTTTGCGATTAGTGCGGGAGGATAAACGAATGTCTTGATATCGACGCCCCACAGTCTCGCTTTGCGGAAACTTTGCATTATCGAGGTTACGACGTGTGTTGCAACGTTTTTGTGTTACGTTATTATATAGCTCCCGCTCAAGGAAAACGATAAAAAGAAACTTAAACGTGACGTGACGTGCCAACGATTATGCTGTTACCGATGCTAGTCACAGTGACGTAGGATAATTGTAATCGTCTCTGAACAAACCTAAGGGCTCGCTTATTTTTTATTTGTCATGCTAAACGCAACTGGAAACGAACAGACAATGTCTGTGGGTTTTCATTCTGGTTAAACTTGGATCACACGCCGTGTGATGGTGCTAGGTAAAGTTTTGGCCTTATGGGCAATGACTAATTGTTCAGTGTTTTTTTTTTAATGGCAGGAGAATTGCTTTTTGTCTCCCAGATGCAAGAAGTGCAACCACATATCACATCATCACCATAGCCATTATCAAAGCGCCGTACCCAGGATTTTTTTTTTTTTCGCGGGGTGTTTATGTGTATAGGGTGGCTAACTTTGGCAACTGGGGTCGACGGGAAGGTGTATAAATGCTTTAATATCACCCAAAAAGTTAAAGCATGAAATAAATTCGGAGGAGGGGGGGGGGGGGGGGTTCGGAACCGTTCAAACTCCTCCCTATAGTTACGGCCGTGCATTTTCGTCATCTCCCACGTTATAGGCGCTCGGTGTCACGACTGCGGTGAACAGAAAGCGTCTACAGAATCAGTGTGGCAGGCGCAGGACGTTATCCGAAATGAGCGCCGAGTCGCTTGCTGGCAGTATTCCATTTGCGCCCAGGGACGTCTGCGAGAGGACCACGCAGAGAGAGTAGCTCGGGAAAAAAGCTCGCGCTGCACTCGCACGGGGTGACGACAGGTGACTTGTTGGAGCCAGGTGCATCGGACGCTGCTGGCAGCCGGATTATTAGCAATGCGCCGTCGGTGTCTGCCGGCTGCCCCGTCGTGACCGGCACTGCAGCATCGATGGCACTCTGCCGGAGAGACTTCGCGTAACTCGTATTATGGACGAGATGAAAGACAGAAGCGGCGGAGCGTTGCACATGGCCTGCAGGAACAGGCCGGTTATTGCCGATAACGCCGAGAAACGGCAAGAAAGACAGATGAGCTAATTAGGCACGCTTCATGTTACGCTTATTCCTTGCTTATGATCGCACATGCACTATAAGGACTAGGAGGAGAGACGCATTAATCAAGGTAACAGAAAGTATTCGAGGTAGACGGCCCTGAAAAGCCTTGGCAATACCAACTAGCCCATCAGTCTGTCCTTTTAGACTTGGATTCGGTTTCTCGAACTGTCACAGATGGCGCTACGCTTAGTTTATCAAGGTGAAAACCATAGTTGCCTCTTGAAACGCGAAATTCACCGGCGTCGACGCGAGCGATGCTGATACTGAACAAAAATTGTGCCGCCAAGATTTTCAGCTGCTTTGGAAGATTGGATCCTGAAATCAATAGACACAATCTTCATTTGAAACAGGAACTGCAAGAAAATGATTAATTTAGTGCGTTTTCTATACAAACTTCCGCGCCTAGCGGCTGCGCCGCGAATTTGTGCAGGTGACGTTCAGTGGCTTCACACACGACCGAAACTGGCTAGCCTACACAGTGCCAGTCATCACTCGCGTCCCTCGACTCGCTCAGCTACCCGTTTATTTTCCCAGAACCACTACGAACATAGCCGGTAGAGAACAATGCGAACAACGCAAAATCGTTATGAGTTAACGATGTTATAGCGTTTATTACCTACACGAAGCGTTAGAGCGTTTACAATTAAGTTTCGTGATTACCAGACGCAAAGCTATTATTTAATGTAAAAAAGTTGTAAAGAAAACTTTTGCTGTCGGGGCTCCGTTAACCTCTTATTCTTGAGACTTGATGCTATTTAGGATTCGCTTCTAGAACACATGACGTATATACTCGAAGAATCACCGGAGTGTTTGTGAACGCCATTCGGACGTCAACTTTCTTCTAGAGCTCGTGGAAATATTCTCAGCACTGAATTGCGTCACGAGACGAACAGACATAGGCAGAATTAAGATTTCTAAAGCTACTTGGCTTATACAGGGGTAAACTGCGGTAGGCGTTATAGGACGAAACGAAGAAATGAATGCGTACGACACTTAGAAGTACAGCTATAATTAGGTGTCGTATGTGTTTATTGTATCTGTACTCCCCTGTAGCGCAGAGTACTCTTATTTCACTGGAAAACATCGTCCATTAAAAATCGGGAAGCTCATTCTTGAAAAAATGACTCCTATCCGCTTCGCTAATTCGGCAGGGTACGCCTTGGTTACCAAGGTGCGCCTGACCATTGCTGAGGTAAACAGGTGGACTTCTTTTTTTTTTTCAGAAACTGTTCACACACCCTTCCTGCGAATAGGATACCAGTCATCTAATAGCGTATTTTATCATCTAACACAAATTTAAGCTCCCTAAAGGTACCATATCTATGAAGCGATATAACTATATTGTGCATGCCCAGTGAGCCAACGAATAATTGAAATGGTTTATTATTAAAATAATCATTCGTACATTAAACAATCACTTGCAAAAGGTGGCGCCTATAAAATGTGATATCGATATGGAACTCTTGGAAAACATTTTTTTTTTAAAACGCTCTTGAATAAACCGTCGTGCCCCGCCGTGGTGGTCTAGTGGCTAAGGTACTCGGCTGCTGACCCGCAGGTCGCGGGATGCAATCCCGGCTGCGGCGGTTGCATTTCCGATGGAGGCGGAAATGTTGTAGGCCCGTGTGCTCAGATTTGGGTGCACGTCAAAGAACCCCAGGTGGTTGAAATTTCCGGAGCCCTCCGCTACGGCGTCTCTCATAAACGGTTTTGGGACGTTAAACCCCACATATCAATCAATCAATAAACCGTCGTATATATTTTTAGTTATCTGCAAACCGTCCACATTGAACGGGCGGTTCGTTAAAACTTTTGCAGGCAATATTCTTTCCTATTAGCAGAGCAAACGCTTTAATAGTACACGCGCCTTGTCCGCCTTCAACGTCACAACAAACTTACATTCTTTGCCAATGTATATATATCAGGAACGGCGGCGATCAAAAGAGCGGGAAACCGGGTCCCCCGATCTCCGGGCGTGGCTTCTCCCTCTCGGGGTTCGCGCGGTGGGCGCGAATGCGTGCAGAAAAAGCGCGCGCAGCGGGCGGGCAGTCGCGAAAGAAAACGTGTCCATTCTCGCGGGAAATCCGGAAATCCGTTGTTCTCAGGAACGGCCTGCGCGCTGGACGGTCTCTGCGCGCCGGATATCCGGGTTCGGCATCCGTCCGCACCTTTTGTTAAACGCGACCGCTGCCCTGGGCTTGTGTTCCTTGGCGTGTACAGAAGGAGGAGGAGAAACGGTAAAGCTCCCGATCGGTTTGGCGTGTATAACCGTATGAGAGGTGGAAAACCTGAAAGCGCACGTGTATTTTATCATACTGTGTTTGATTGCGCATTTGCCTGTTGATATCTGATGACGTTGTTGACACCTTGGTGACTCTGCATCTAATACGGTAATCTGTTGAATGACAAGGCATTTTAACTAAATAAATGACTAAACAGCTAGATAACTAACAAATTAAATAAAAAAATCGTAGTTCGTTCACACGAAATAACTGTGGTTTGATAGAAAGAGATGAAAAGATAGAAATGACCTTATTAAAGGGAATGAATGAAGGAATAAACTTCAAGTTCAGCAGTTTCCTTCGGGTGAGGCGGGGAGAAGAGGGAATTTACCCCTGCGCTATTCCACGCCTCCGTCGATGATGATGCCTCAGGTGACGGCTCGAAGATCTTGTACCGCTGCAAAAATAAATTTCAGGCACGATTGGGTGTCGCTCGGTGAAAGGTCGCCAACTCCGTGGCTTGGTTAACGGCCCGGCGTTGCACATCGTGGCTTGAGTCCAGAAGCATGTTGTCCCACGGTTCGCGTGAAGGAGTGGTCAGGAGATTCGGAATAGGTTCAGCGGTGGAGAAGTATACAGCTGACCTTTGTCAGCATACCCAGTCGCGTTAATCTCGCACCCCACACTTATGTATAGAGAGCGAATTTTATCTCTCAACTCTCAAGTTGAGAGATAAGACTCGCTCCGTATACATACGTATACACTATATCTGCCAAGTCATCTGAGGCTTGCATTATTAGTTTACTGTTGTATACATGGCCTCATTACCACGTATATTAGGATGTAGTGCGTCTCAAGAGGATCAAGGGAACCGTTGGAGTCTATAGGCATCTTCCACGAAAGTTGAAATCTGCCTTTTTAACTAAAAAAAAAAGAACTTGTTATCTTTGTTTAGCTGCAACTGAAAATATGTGGTTTTGATCCTGCACCTGCACTTAGTTTAAACTCTTCTGGAAGTGCCTGCATGTAATCTTCAAGCTTAGTAATCGCGTATAATCGGTCATTTTCATTTTGTTGCAGTTTTTGTTGCAGAGGTTTGCATATACAGGCTAATCAGCAGGCGGGTCTCTGATAGCAATGTTAGGCGCACTCCAGTTTTCGTCTTCAACCTGATCTAAAATTTTTTTTCTTTTTGTTTTTCGCAAAGGGATCATTCACTGTGATTTCACAAAAATGTCCTAAGTAGCTTGACGTACGGGTCTTTCACGTTAGTAGAATGGCAAATATTAAAAAAAAAAAGCGGGTAACAGCAATTGAAAGAAACCAACGACATACGGTATGCCACCATGTGACACTCGTTGAGGTGTTTAAAAAAATATTTGGCTAAATAAATGCCTGAGATCAATATTACAAATATTTTCATTATTAACTATGTGTTACCTTACGTCGTAAAAGGCATTTAAAAACTATAAATGCAATTTTTGGGGGTAAGGTATGGGTATTCAATATTTACCAAGCCGCACTGACCTATATGATAACGTAGAATAGCGACCTTAGTACTTCTGACCACACCTGTAGATGCTACAGGGTGATTATTTTTCCGGCATTTAAACAAATCCGGATCGCTAAGTCTTTTGTGCTGCTAACCGAGAGGGTATATAGAAATCTGGGCTATTTTGTCAGCACTGTGTGATTGGCGAAACATCATGACGAGCATTAGTCGCGAATCAATCAGCTTAGTGGTGCAGGTCGATGACTCGAAAGATCCGAAGCGGACGGTTCCTGCTTCGATGGACACGGCCATGCATCTTGCCACACCTATACGGATTCCCTTGCGAGCGTCAGCGTTGAACCAACGCCCCCTTTGTGGAGGAGGCGGGCGTTGAGGGCTAAATTCCCAGAATAGCACTCGTATGTCGCAATAAAGCTCGGCGTGCGTTGACGTTCTGCGTACACGAAGTGTGGAGCACTCAACGCTCGAGAAACAAACGCTATATTCTTGAGTAGGCTGCTTGCCGCTTTACTAAAACTATATACCATTGTCTCTTGCGTCGAACGATGGCTGCAGATAAGCGTGGAATCCACCAGTATACTGAGATGCGAACTTTCCACCTTTAATTGTTTAAGCTTATTTCCCGAAGCGATGTTTCCTAGCTCGTAATATTGGGGCTGCTGTAGGTTGTAGAGCTCCCCATTCGAGGAATATTCCGGCCTCGATCACCTATAGCGGGCCCTGGTGACGATAACTCGTTTGTCATCTAGCCTTTCCGAGGCGCGGGGATAACTCGTTCAATGCGTCGTATTGATTTAAAATGTATATTGAATAACTGGATAAGCCCTAGCTTATCCACATATTCATTGACACTTTATAAAATGGTTAGTAAGAACGTGCGCTGAGCGAATTCTAAACTTCTAAGTGACCAGACAAATAAATGATTAGCGCTAATTATTGAAAAACTCTGCCTTCTGAAGCCCTTCAGCATTATAATATGTTGTATTTAGATGAAGGTGAGAGACGTTAGCTGCATAATCGGCGATGGGACTGAGAGCGTGGACACGCAGTCAGAATGACTTTGCCGGCAACTGCGCAGCTTTTAGTGGCCAAGGTGTCGCACATCTATACAGCTCGAAGACGCGGGTTTGATTCCTGGCTATACAGTGGCTGCAATTAAAACCGTTCGCTTAGATTTAGCTGCGTGTTAAAGAACTCCAGGGGAAGAAAATGAATTCCGAGTTACCAGTGTAATCATATGGTATTTTGACACATACACGAAGTAAGGAGGGAGACAAAAATATCACCGGCATATCCACAAAGTGAATGATGTTCGAGGAGCTTGCTAGGAGATGATCGCGGGTAACCCGCGGATCCTCCGTACGCATCTATTACCGTCGTTCATAGACGCGACGACGTCGTAATATATGCGTTACATACACAATGTTTATTAATTTACATTTGGATGCAGTATATACATTTATATACACAAAATATGTTCTCTTGCTAAGTACAAGAAGGGCGTCCCTCGATAAGCCCGGGAACTCATTTCCCTCTAAAGATGATTGTTTTATGACTCATGAACTATATACCTTATATATACACAAGAGATGCTATCTTTTTACAAAGTACACCTCACGCAGGACGCTCTGCTTCTTTGGTGCAGACGACTGGAAAGAATTCCATGGATGTGCATGTTTCCAGCGTTCCACATATCCGCGAAACAGTGCACGCCGGCTCCGGTCAGGACGGGCCAATGTTCGATGTCATCGACGTGTGCGTTGAGAGACCGCACGTTCAGAAGAGCAATGGTGAACTCGGTGGAGTGGTCGACGTCTTTCTTTTCGCAGGGCAAGAAGGTACCGTCGCTTTGGTGCGGGCAGGCTGTGGTGCTTTAGAGAAGCTGAATCTCAGCCAGCATGCCTTTGTGTTCGTTGGAGGTGGTGGCCCCGGTGGACGTTTGTCAGGTACAAGTTGTCGACGCTGGTACAGCGACTGAATGCTACTATACGTACACGAGTGTCTGCTGGTATACGTCTTGCCGTATATACTCGTGTACTATCGAACAATACGTGCCACCGTGGCACTTGCGCACCGTTATAGCACTGCACGAGAGGAAATCTACGTTATAGCACTGCACGAGGGGGAACTGCTTGCGTCTGCGGTCGAGAGTGAACGTGACCGTGAGAGGTGCGATTGATATCCAGGACGGTTCTAATCGTGGCTGTTTTGCGCAGCTTCGCTGGACCGTAGTTCCGGGTTTGATTTGATATGTGGAGTTTAACGTCCCAAAACCACCACCATATGAGGTCCGGCTTTGCTTAATGGTGAGCCCTCTTCGTTTCGGCCTCCCGGGCTGTCAACGCAGGGTCTGGGCGGTGAGCCCGCCGCGCTGCTGCCTTGGCTTTTGGGCTGTTCGTGCGGCCGAATGGTAGCCAAGATTTTTAACTGCGTGAGCTCCCGCCGAAGAGAAAGGAAGTGCACGTGCTGAGAGCATTTATGAAACCACCGAAGTGTACACGCCGCCGCCGGACAAGGCGCGAGCATAAAAGCTTGCCCAGCAAGCTCCTAAAATAATTCAACCAGCGCCACCTTGTGGACAACGATGAAACAGCGAAGCGGGTAGCGTTCTCTTTGTCAGGCTAACGCGTTTTTTAGGTTTTGCGAGTCTTTCAGATTTGTTGTGTCTCTGCTCTTTATTAAACACATTTTGTCAAACTTTGAACTGATAGGATAGCTTTTTGCATCTTGACAATACCACTCGCATACACAGGTTTACAGAGAAGCCTTCGCTTAAAATGCTCCGGCATGTTGTATCACTGCTCTCTGTCAAACACTTTTTGTTAAGCTTTGAGGTGGTAGTACAGACACCACCTTTTATAACCGCAAGGAAACTCGTGATGACGGCGTGATCATGGTAACGTGCGCGCCATTTGTTAGGCTAGGTGTTGCTTTCTTCTTTTTTAGTGCAACTTGTGTGGATTGGGATTTACCCAATGTCTGTGGTTCATACCCGTTCATGATTCCCACTTGTTATATCATGGGTCCCCGACATTGAAAGCTCAACCAAAAAGCACTTTCTCTCGCTGTTTATAGGCAAAAAAAGCTTCCGGTTGGCTACCCTAAACTGAGGAATGAAAGATTGAGATAGAAAGACGAGAGAGAGAGAGACCCTAAACTGAAGGATGAAAGATTGAGGTAGAAAGACGAGAGAGAGAGAAGAAGAACAGAAGAACAGAAGAAGGAAAGAGAACAAACCTAGAATAGAGATTATCTTTTTCGAAAAAAATTTATTCGCCTGACACAAAAAATCCACGCATCTCCACGAAGTAAATCATAACGAGTGGGCGATGCTCGGGGAACCGTTTTGGTGAATAGCACTACGTTACTCAAGCGATGCGACATATAATATAAATCGAGTGAGATAAAGGGTCATGAAGAGCCGTCGACAAAAATAGGTCCTAAGGTCCATAATGTCTATAGGTTGAAGTCGTCGACTAGTATAAAGAGTTTGTGCTTGTAGGAGTTTTATACTGCTCCATTGCAATTATGACTGATATCAGTCTATTGTTAAACCTTTTTTGTTTGTGTGTCTCACATATGTTTAGACAGCACCCGTGACAACGGACACCGTGGACGAACCAGCCTCTTTAAGGTTCTTCGCCACTGAAAAAAAAAAAAAAAAACAGGCAGCACGACTGGTCATCTCCGGATTGGCATCGAGTCGTGCCATCTGCAGAAAGGCCGTCCAGTCCAGTTCCCGAGTCTTGCGCATGAGCGTCGCATCCCGAACCGGAAGGGGCTGTCAATACCCGAAAACGAGTGCAATAATTGTCCCATCGCTCGTGCGCGCCGCCAGAAAGCGTGGTGGTTGGTCCTTGTCTCTCGGCTTCATCTGAAAAGCGCGGGGCCGGATGGGGCAGGTACGGCAGCTGCCGCCGTGAGGCGAGGAGCACCGCGCGAGGCAGCCGGTCCGGCGAGAAATTGCCCGGCTTCCGGTTTCGCAATGTAAATGTGCGTGCGTGCACGCGCGTACGCGGGTAGCCTATGCCCACGTGTGTGAGCGTGCATTTGTACGCCGTGAGCGCTGTATATTCAGCCGCCCAGTTTATATGTGTTTTTAAATTCTTGGAAGCGAAGCTCCACTGGCATGCGTTGCCATTAAAGCGAAGTTCGCGCCACTTCGAAGCCCGCTGGAATCCAACGCTGTCTGTTCTCTTGCGCAGGCGCGCCTAGTGAATAATAATAATAATAATAATAATAATAATAATAATAATAATAATAATAATAATAATAATAATAATAATAATAATAATAATAATAATAATAATAATAATAATAATAATATTAATAATAATAATAATAATAATAATAATAATAATAATAATAATAATAATAATAATAATAATAATAATAATAATAATAATAATAATAATAATAATAATGTAGCATCGAGGCTGTTATATTCAGGCTGTTGAAATAATTCCTGCGTTTTCACGCACGAAAGCATAATTATGAGATAGCTGAGGAACTCACGTGAATAATATTGACCACCTGTAGTTCTTTAACAAGCGCGTAGATTTAACTGCGCGAGCTTTCTCGCATTTCGCACCGTGGCCGGTGCGGCCGAGAAATCAACCCGTGCCCTCCAAGCTTGTATAGCATATACCTAGCCAGAACACTGCAGCAGTTGGCCTCCCTGATGCAGTTGTTGGTGTACCTCGATCATGACTTGGCTCTTGGTCCTCACTGATTTTAATAACGCCCCAAAACCATAATATGATTATGAGAGACGCCTCTACCATTTCGCCTCCGTGGAAATGCGTCCATTGTGGGCTCAATCGAACCCGCAACCTTTGGAACAGCAGCCGAACACCGTAGCCGCTACACCACTGCGGCGCACTCCTCATTCATCTTCTCTTCTTCCACGTATATTTTTAAATAGAGAGAGGGAGAGAGAAAAAACAAGGGATAATAATGACCAAGAAGGCAAAACTGATAATGATTAATTTTACTGTATTAGTAAAGGCCGCATTCGCACAAGCAAAACTACACAGGGGGCAGCGAATAAGGGTTGCTCAAGTCCGCAATCGTCACATCTGGACGACGATTAAAAGCAACTGTAGGTAGCGGTTGAATGCAATAGTGAGAAAGGTTTCAAGTCAGTGTATGCAACTTTGAAGCGAGGTATTTTCAGATAGTTGGTTTTCTTGATCTTAAACGTGGTGTATATTAGTTGCGGACGACTTCAACCCGACAGAGAAAACCAAAAACAAACTGACGAAGAGGCACTTGGTCACGACGGCACCGACTCTGAATACCACAGCAGAGGATCTTGTAGAATTCATCGGAAATAATCAATTACTTGCAGTTGGTGTAGTTAACCGGAAGCGGAATAACACGAAGTTGGCCTAGAAAAGCTTTTATAAAAAATAAAAAAAATATATAAGATTTCGTGTTCTCTATCGGCACATTTTCAAGTCTTCAAGATGCAAAATCGTCAGTCAAAGCAGTATTCATGGGTTAGTTTGGGTCAACAATGACTGTTCATTATTTATATTTATTTATTTATTTATTTATTTACTAATTTATCACATACTGCAGACCGTTAAGTGCATGCAGGTGGGCAGTCTCATTGGTCTCGCAGAAGAGGACATTAATTGTTTGGGGTTGGTGTGAGATACAGTCAGCATTGAAGATAGAAATAACACGTTTGGTCAAAAGAAAACTAGCCCACCTGAAAGCAATCTGGACGTAAAGTAGAGAAACTCAGGCTTGCGCACGAACAAATGTCACTTCTATAACAGGAGAGAAAAATGGCTCAGTTCCAACTGTAATAAACCTGCCCGGAACGGTGGTCTAGTGGCTAAGGCACTCGGCTGCTGACCCGCAGATCGCGAGATCGAATCCCGGCCGCATTTTCGGTGGAGGCGAAAACGCTTGAGACCCGTGTGTTTAGATTTAGGTGCACGTTAAAGAACCCCAGGCGGTCGAAATTTCCGGAGCCCAAAACTACGGCGTCTCTCAGTATCATATGGTAGTTTTGGAACGTTATAGCCCAAAGATTATTAACTTTAATAAACCTTCTGTCACGAGCAAAAGGTATGTCTTACTAGGTTTTGCAAATGCTATATGCACGTAGCCAGCGGCTACACCAGCTTCAATCCGGGTAGCGCTTACGCATGATGCGCTAATCTGGCCTCCCTTTGCTTTGGTGTTTCAGCAAGCAACCTTGCCTTTACTTGAGATTTCTCAGCCTGCTGCATAATCTTAAGTACAGGCAAAGTTGCTCATATATATTAATAGCGAGACTCGGCCGTTCTCGCAACCCGTGGTCGGCCCATACTTCACACGCATGGCCACGTCAGCGCTGCATCTTAGACTCCACCAATGATTCCAAACACGTATGAAGCGCGTACCGTGCCACCAAAGCTTTCGGAACCAACTTGGACCACTCCAGGATGCCAAGTGATGATGTCACAAATTTTGGTGATCGGTAAGGTTATGAAGACATCATCACTCACTCGAAGCAAATCACGCAGTTCTTTTAATTTTCTGTACACGGACGGACGCAGAAAAATTAACCAGGTGTACAATTTGCAGCACCGCTCTTAAGTCAGATGGAGTTTTGAACAAAAAAAAAAGTCAATTTCATTCAAAAGATTATTTCTCTGGACCGTAGCGGATGCATTGCAATATTTAGAAAAAAAATATATATTTTTTGGTTTCATTCCGAGTAGTATTGACCCCTGAGTAATTTTCTGCATTTTAGTATCTGCAATTTTATGAATAATCTACAAAGATTTCTATTTGGATGGACGCCCCAGCGTTTTGACGGTTGGTACTGTCACAGCCTCGCTGGAAAGTGGCCTACCACGTGTACTCAAATTCAATCCTCGCTAAGGCACTGTAAAGATGCTATCGAAAGCAGGGAAAGCTCAGTATTACCGCGATGACCCTGCAATACGCACCGTCCTTCTGAAACGACCTTCATCAGGATACCTCATCACTATTCCCTAGTGAGACAGGGTACGAGAAGCACCCTGACGTGGGTCGCGTGAGCTCTTGGCGCCAAGACAGCGTATAGCTTGAGAACGGAAGCAGAGCTGCCGTGAGGGAGGCCAAGTCTTGCGATTGCGTGCTGCCCGGCTTTGCCCACTGCGCGGAGGCACCATTCTCGAGGCAGGGGCACAGCACTGGGGGGCTGCAAGAGGGGGCGGACTGTGCATTTCCTCTCGGACGGCGAGTGGGATTTTTTTCTCTATCCATCTTTCTTTCTGGCGCGGGGCCGTAGCGCGACCCGCCTCACGTCTGCCGGCCGTCCACGACGCAAATCAAAACACCAGGTGCTGTGCCGGCGCCGCCGCAGATGGCGCAGACTGAGTACCCCCCTGCTGGCCCCAGCCAGGTTTGCTCGTCTTTAGCGCGGAGCCCCGCGCGCTGGGCTGTCGAGGGAGAGGCAACAAAGGACCACGACTACGGCGACGACTAGAAGGACGACGGTGACCCAAAACGCGGCGGCCGCCTCCACCGAGGGGAGCAGATGTTCGGTCCCGGGCTGCGAGCCTGCGGGAGCACCTGTGAGGAGCCCATTGGGGATAGCACTGCGACGGCTGTTCGAGCCAGAGAAGACCGTCAAAGAGAGGGGGATGCGAATAAACGCTCGCAGCGCTTGTCCGTGTTTGCTGATGCAGCGGCACGCGCTCTGTTCGCGTGCCGGGCACGTGCCGTCGCTCCAGCAGCCGCACAGTCGGCCTTCTGCCACGGCTGGCCAGTCGTCGCTCCCTTCTCTTTCTTTTTTCCGACGGGCAGGCGACTGACTCGTGCGCGGGTCAAAGAATAGAAGAACGCGCGTGTGTTTGTGCGCATTAGCGCGTGTGTTGGCGCGAGGGCAATGCAAAAGGATGGGGGGAGGGCGCAATGAGTGCTTGTGGCAGAGTGTGCTGTAATCCTTGAATCAGCTGCCGCGCAACAACTCGCTCATACGCCGGTACTCACCTCTGCTGTGCCCGGAACTGTAGTTACTTCCGAGAGCCGCAGCGAATTCGGTTGGATTAGGTGTAACTCGAGAAACGGACGGTGTAACAAAGAAACGATGCCCCGTAAGAGAACCGAAAGCATCCAGATGTCTTTTTGTGGACTCCTCTATTTAGGAAGAAAACGATAAACGTCTTAAGACATTTCTATGGATAAAGTTTATGAAGGCTTCTAGACCTCAAGCCAGGTAACATCTACAGGTTGAAGCAAAGTAGGCTTTCAACTCGGCAAGCTTCAATGCGCACTGCGCGAACATGCTGTCGTAAAATCGATTACATCGCAAGAACGGACGTAATTAATAGCCGCATGCATACATTGGCCCTTTAACTATTCCTTGCGTCTTGTAGTATAGTAAGGCACGATCTTTGAAACTGTTGCGTGAAGAAGTTATACCCTTGGAGGACGGGGACACGGTAATAGTGGATGAAACTGGCTTTGATATTTGATCTGCACGATATTTTCCTGCTTTCTTTATGTCGAGTATATACAAGTCTTAGGTTCCACATTTTAAACATTCCTTCCATCTTTCGAGAAGTCACGACACCGAGGTTTTTGAAAGTGCTCACCGATGAAGTTATGTCCACCATACCCATATGAATGTGGCATGGTTTCTTATGGGATCTTTTTTTTTTCCATAATTACTAAACGTAAGTGTGAACGTGTTGACACTGGTAGAAACATTGGTTGCTTTTCTGCTTCTACGTGCAATGAAGAGAAATTCAAAGCCATAGCACTGCAAAAGCACTAAAGATGGCCTGAATGAAGGAATAAACTTTATTTGTAGTATGGCAGTGTCCTTCGGGCGAGGCGGAAGGGAAAGGGGATTGACCCCCTGTTCCCTCCCACCCTCCTTCAATGATGATGGCGGTGCCTGAGGTGACCACTTGATTTTCTTTTTTCCAAACCGAACACATGGCGTACACAAATCTTTGGGACCTCCATCATACATGTATATATTCCATACTTCTCTTTTGAATAATGATCATAGAAATTGTTTTACGGCACAGTCTTGCTCGCCGAGTTCGCTAGAATTGTTGCGTGAGAACGCCTCGGTATTATCAAGCTTGCACTGCCTTGCTTTCTTCCGTGTTCCCGCACGTAAGATCAAACCAGTTGATGTACATGACAAACAGTCACTTAGCCTCTGTATAAAAGACGGTGTCGCTTTCATTTGTGACTATTAGTTTCTTTTGCATGAATCACCCGCATATTAGTAAAGCTTTCGTCAGTCACAAGTAACTGCTGAGAGTACGCCTGGATATTCCGCTCCTCAGCTACATGACTGCCTGAAATTTCAGGAAATTGGACACATATACTTTGCGAAAATATTGCGCTGAAGGAGCCTGGGTTTTCTTTCTTTCTTTCTTTCTTTCTTTCTTTCTTTCTTTCTTTCTTTCTTTCTTTCTTTCTTTCTTTCTTTCTTTCTTTCTTTCTTTCTTTCTTTCTTTCTTTCTTTCTTTCTTTCTTTCTTTCTTTCTTTTGCATTTCTACTTGCATTTCTATCCTTTTCTATTGCAGTATAGTCATCAGCACCGAGTATATATCAATCAAGATTAAGCAAAAAACGCTGTCGCAGTTCCATCCGTACTCTTTACGTTGTACTAAGATTCGGGGTTTTATTTCCCGCTGATAAGCTATCTTTAAACCTTTAATAGACCGAGCGTTGACTATATACGGCTGTGAAGCTGAAGGTGTGATGCCGAAAAGATACAATCACCTTCACTTGCGTAACCGCAATAACGTCCCTTGGTCATTAGTCCATCTTGTGATGTGTACACAGCACTGTACTGTAAAACAAAAACAACAACAAAACAAATCAAAAACTTTTCATCACGATCTCAGTGGGACGCGCGTCGTGCTCTGCGACCGAAGCACGCTAGGGGGGACCCATATTTCTTTATTTTATTTGTTTCCTCTAACGTCGGGGAACCGCGAATAAAATGGCCGTGCACATCAAGCCAACCATCGCTTTCCTTCCGTCCTACATTCCTGCTTCTGGTCGGTTCCACCCTGCGGCGCCTTCTATATGAATGGCCCTCCAAGCGTGGATGTTGGCCGCTCTGGGGACTCCGAAGGAGTCAAGTGGGGCAGAACAGTCTGCCCGACGTTGCGTCTAGACGCTGTCAGGGTCAAAAGGGGCACGTCGAGACGAAGTGGTCGCGTGCAAATGCCACTGCGTCTTGTGATGCAGTTCCGTCGAGGTGCTGTCGAACAGATCACGAAAGACAAGGCAATGAGAAGGTTCTCCGCTGTGCAGCTAATTTCTGCCATTGAGATGAATATGTGCACGCAGGTTTAGATGAATTCACGGGTGTACGTGTATACCGTTTTCTTTTACGGAAGGATTCATTCGTGAATGCATTCGTATTGGTCGATGAAGCACTTTGTGCGGAGCTGGAAATCATGACCCGCCGGATAATGAGGTATGCTGTCTAACTAACGACAGCTTAAGGAAGATGATATATATCTGTCCCCTTTTTTAGATATGTGTTCGCCATTCAGCGATGTTTGCGAGAATACATTCCTTCCTCCAAGCCACCTCCAAAACACATGACTCACCAAATAACACTCGCACATTGTCTTTACTGTCAGGTGTATCACTCCATCGCGACGTTGTACTTGCAAATTACAAGGAGGCGTCTCATGGGAGTTTTCATTTATATTGCGTATGCAGCCATGCTGAAATAAAGCAATTCACTGCGCCTTTACTTTCTCGGCCGTGATGACCTAGTAGTCCAGTATTGACTACTCAAAATAACACTCGTATGTTTCCTAAGCACTCTTTTGACGGAGCGATACATTTAACCGGACCTTGTGAATAAAGGTATATGTGGTGGTTCAGTAGCACTTCTTTGATAGGTTCTACATCGCAAGGTCATAAATTCACTAACTCTATGCGAAAAGCATTGACCACTCGGCATACGTTACTGTCCATTAATTGTTTCACCTGGAAATAGTCACTCACCAGGAGGACTTCGTCAAGCGGCTCTGCGCCTCAGTTTCGTTTCAACTTCCCTTTAGACCCGCTATATATTTTGCAGCGATACTTCACAGCTATATCTTGCAGCTTGAAATTATAGAACTTCAAACTCGCATTAGCATCCAGAGTGCACACGAGTGCCTTCGCGTGCAGCTCCGAGCACAGGCGGAAGGAGAACTTTTTTCTAGCAGGAAAGAAAGAAAGAGAGAGAGAGAGAGAAAGGTGGCGACCTCACCCTAATCGGGGAGAATAAAAACGAAAGATAAAGCAACGAGAATCCAGGTTTGGTCCTTTCGTTCGTGTTTTCCGCAGTTGCAGAGACGCCCAGCGTGTACGTATTCTGTTAGATGCACGTGGATATTGCGGATGGAGCGACTGTGTACCTGAGTGCATACGCACGCACGCTCAACGCATTCCCATGAGTGAGAAGCATGCTTCGACGCACCCGCTCGCCCCCACCGCATCCACGCGGAGCAACTCTAGCGGAGAAATTCCGGTCAAGTCATTCTAGCGTAACCAATGAATTCGCTGCTGCTCTTAAGTACGTGTGCCCATGTGTGTGCGTGAGTGTGTCCGTGCGTGTGTGTGTGTGTCCGTGTGCGTGTGTCCGTGTGTGTGTGTGTGTGTACTTGTGTGGTGCGGGTACACGTGCGCATAGTACGCTCTTGTTCCTTTGCATACTAATCAATGTGCTACGTTTTACCTTTACTTTCTTCGTGAATTGCAGATGC
This sequence comes from Rhipicephalus microplus, assembly GCF_043290135.1. NCBI lineage: Eukaryota > Metazoa > Arthropoda > Arachnida > Ixodida > Ixodidae > Rhipicephalus > Rhipicephalus microplus. The sequence goes on from NC_134703.1 coordinate 88,744,486, forward strand.
ACGCAAGACATCAACACGTTCCGTCACTTTTTTTTTATTTGTTTGGTGTGATGCGCGCAATAACACGGCTGCATGTCGTGGTGTGTCCTGGACTCTACGCGTTTAACTGCTGCGTCTGAGGCTTCAAACTACGGCGCCGTTAACAGTTTATTAAGGCAGGAACGAAAAGAGGCCGAAAGGCAACAGGGGACGAAACCTGCACGATATCAGTACAGTGCCTATACCCGTCAAAGAAACCCGGAGGCAGCTGTAGACACCCCGCGAATGGCACCTTTCCTGTACCAATGATGTGCTGGGCGTCACGTTTTTTATAAGGTGCTCCTCTTGAGCGGAGAAGAGAAAAAGATCATTTAGAAACCAGTGCTCGACGTAAGTTTGAACTACTAGGAGGGAATGTGTACGGTGTTTCTTTTCCTTGGTTGTAGCGGAAAAAAGAAGACCTCTCTGGAAACGGGGTGCCGCGCATTAGCACTTGGATGTAAATGTTTGTGTCCTTTCCTGTCCTTCACGTGTCAAAACTGAACAGACGCGCCGATGAGCCGGTCATGTACGGGAAAAGTGCGAGTTGTGGATGTAGACCCGGAAGCAAGCCGCGCGAACTCGCAGAGCTTGGTTGTCACGGTTTGACAGTACAACGAGACGTTAATACAAATCTTTCATGCGCTTGTGTGTCCGCAAGCTCCGGCAGATTTAACCGGACATTTACATTGAGTTTGTATTCCGTGGCTGCATATTTGCACATACCGGAGGATGGTATGACTAAAGCGAAAGACTTACCTGTACGGTAGCCTACAACGAGGGGTGTACCATGGCAAATGCCATGGAAATTGGAGCTTCAGTTAGCCTTGTGGAAGATAGAAAAAACAGAAGTCCTGCAATATTTACGATTATCAATACTATATGTGTTTGTTCACCTGCCTTTTTTGACGTCTACATAATTTTACTGCGCTAATTAATTTGCTAATCAGGAAAAGCATCCACGCATCTCCATAAATGTAATCATGACGAGTGGACGAAGCTCTGGATATAGTATCGGTGAGTAACCGTACGTTACTTAAATGTTGCTTCATATAATGCGAATTGATTCACATGAATTTTATATACAAATGTAAGCTTATTTCGCCTTCCAGTCGTTTTAGGCAATCAAAGGAGAATTTAGGAAATTGGAGTAAAGAATGTTCCTCGAAAATGAATCCAAGAACCCGCCAACCTACTTGCGGCAAGATACCATTTTAATATCAGTTAATCAGGGTGAACTGTGGAAGTGCCTCAGACGTTTCTATAGAATGACCTATCTTTGTCTTTGACAGGCTGACCGACATTTCGATAAGAGGACCTATCTTTGTCTTTCAGAGACAAAGATAGGTCCTCCTATTGACACGGCGGTCAGCCTGTCTGAGGCACTTCCACTGTTCAAACTGATTATCCCACTACGTTGTTTCCATCTGTCGGCTTCCATCTTTATCTTAGATTTCCATTTTAATATGAGTAATCTGTTGGGATATGTAGTGCTTGTCGTGCGCCTTTGTGTGACAGGTTTCCTCGAGAAACCTCAACATCTAGGCCCATTATAGTATAGATCAAATCATCAATACTCTTCTCGATAGGTGATTTTCGTCGAGACAATGATCTTGCATTTTATAATTAGCCTATGTCTACATTGAAGTCCATAGTAAATGTTTTTTTTTGTCTCGCTTATGCTTTGACTATATATAGCAACGGTTCTATACCGCGACCACAACGGAAGACAAATCAAGGTGCTAAGGAGCTTCGCCCCTAAAAATTAAGAGGCGACCTTAATCCTCCAATTAGGTGCCTCGTAGTCACATTGGCGCCTTAGGGTTCGCTTATCCTAGCGTATTCACTGGGCCTCAACTTCCTGTTTCGTCGCACTGCCGAAGCGGATCTCGGAGGCCACGTGGAAAAAGCTTATGGTGGGGATTTTCTTCCGCAGGTTCCGCAACGATCCAAGTGGCTCACAAGAAAACAATGTGCTTTTCCAACGAACCGATTCAATTGGCTTATATTAATTATACTGACAGCTCATTGACCCTTAAATTGAGCAAACTTACGTTCCGTTGTCATACGTGTTCATTATAATTCTTAACTTGAACCATAGCCAGAGATGTTGTACTAGTATTGTTTATTAACTGTCTTTCTGAATTTTCCTGGGAACCTGAAGTGTTCCAAAGGGAGTTCTTGGAAGAGAAACAACAGTGTTACTCGTATTTAGTGTCACTAAAATTAGGAGTTGATCATCAAACAACTTGGACTGTAAAATGAAGTACCTCCTCACAGACGACATCACTTAAACGACAGTTATATTGAGCATTCGGGTGGTGATAGCGAATATGACCATTCATAAACGACAGAACAAAGGTGTTCATTTTTTTAATCTGTGCGTCTATAAAACCACCTTTCTCAGTGGCTGTTGGGCATGTGATCCCAAATCATCGTGTACAATTTAAATTGCGCCTGCAATCTACGTATGCAGAGTACACTTGCTGTACATTCTAACTCACAAAAGAATATAGACGCCGGGTTTCGAATTCAGACAGCACAGTGGTACCTTGAACACACACGAACAACTCGCCCTACTCGGCTGCTCCGCCTTGGCTGGACAGAAGGCCCTGGTCGACAGAGCCCGAGTCGCGGCGGTCGCCAGTGGGCTCCTGTAATGAGGAGCCAACATATAGTGATTTTGAGGGGTGGCCCCTTTTGGGCCTTCTCAAACTTACTCCTATTTCAGCAGCAAAAAAAAGTTTTTCAAGCAAGCAAGCAAACTCTTGCGCAAAATCAGGAATATGCGAGTAGATAAACACGTAGGTAGCCTCACATTAAAAATGGGTTTTCCGATGGCTGGCACCCTTCACCAATAGAGAGAGTGGTGAGAAGAGCCAGAGGCGCTAACTCTGGTTGGATATCCTGCAGAGATAAAGGAGTATATGAAAAAGATATCTTTTTGTCTATTAAATGGACAACCATAATTTGAATACTTCCCTCTCCATCGTCACTATATATATTCCGCCCATCCATCCGTCCAACCGTCCGCCCAACCATCCGTCCATCTGTCCGCCCGTCCGTCCGCCCGTCCGTCCGCCCGTCCACCCACCCACCCACCCACCCACCCACCCACCCACCCATCCATCCATCCATCCATCCATCCATCCATCCATCCATCCATCCATCCATCCATCCATCCATCCATCCATCCACATCCATCCATTCATCCATCCATCCGTCCGTCCGTCCGCCCGTCCATCCATCCATCCATCCATCCATCCATCCATCCATCCATCCATCCATCCATCCATCCATCCATCCATCCTTCCGTCCGTCCGTCCATCCGTCCATCTGTAGCTATAGAGACAGAGACGTGAGGCGGCTGCCGTGCCGTTGTCTCGTCATTTAATTTGAAAGGTCAAGTGGAGTAGTGGCAGCTTCCGCGTCCAGGTATGAGCTGCACGGGAGGCACGGCACGGTAGTTGGTAAATGATAATGATGAATGGCGATCATGCCGCTAAAGATTACTCCCCACCTCTGAGAAATTGAACCCGGAATGAAAAAAAAATATTTCGGGACGCGAAACAAAGGGTCCATGGCAGTCCAAGTTATCTACGAGGTTAGACACGAGGTTTTTATAATGTTTTCGGTGGGTGGCGCTGGGAGAAGGGCAGGGGTTGAAGAAGACTCCAGGACCCTGTGGTCATAGGCAAGCGGGTCCCACAAGGATCCGGGGAGGGGGGTCGCTCGAGAGCACACCTTCTGTCGTGAACGGTCGCGTTCTACCTGTGGGCACAGGTTCCCACCGGTGTAATTGTGGGAAGGCGCCGAGGAGAATATGCCAACGATGTAGGCGAAACGGTGTGACGTATCGCAGCGGAGCCAGCGTCCAGGTGCGCTCACGCATTTGGCAGCTACGTGAGCGGTACGTGAGCCCAGTCTACTGCTCGCGCCTCGAGCTATGCATGAGCTGAGCGAGAGGGGTGGCGTGGTTGTTGGTAAATGATGATGATTAAGAATGGCGATGATGCCGCAACACATCCATCCATCCATTCATACGCACAAACGTCCGTCCATCCATCCTTCCGTCCATATTGAAAGCGGCTGTGCAGCTGCCTGCGGGAGAAAAAAAAACTGAAGCTGCCAACCACGTTCTTGCCTGGACATCGCCCTGTTGCGTGCGCCATACTGCATCCGCCGGCGTAATGGCAGCTATTCATTCTCGGCAGCCTCCATTGTCTCCACGCATACCAGCCTGCGAGCGCGCTGGTCTAGCTCTGCTGGGAAAAGAGCCCACTCTGTCTGACATAGAGCTGTGTCGTTCTCGACTGCGGGCACGATGCCGGTGGCTTTTGTTCTCCCTATGCATTTTTACTTCTTCAGTGCATTTTTTGATCACGCTGTGTTTTAATGTATTCTATCTCCTGAAATTCACTCAGCTCATGTGAGTCCATCATGGCCCCAGAAATTTGTGCTTAGCTCACAGTTCAAAAAAAAAAAAAGTTCAGACGTTCTGATAATATTGGTAAGCCGTTGAACGTTCACATATATTTTGGATTCCCCGTTACCATTCAGATATACTTCCTGAGCGTTGCTTTACCTGTTCAATACTTTTTCTATGTGTGAGTTTCTTTGTGCGCTCTTCACGTTTCCCATTCACTGAGTTTTGTTGGGAAGCCTGTGGTCACCGAAAGCCCATTGTTCTGTTATAATATTACTCCATATAACAAAACAAAATTAGAAGTATAGTAATAGTTGTTGTAGTAGCAGAGCTATGCCCACCCAAAGAACAAGTATGCAGGAGCTTTCAGCAGGGTCCTCGAAAAATTATCATGTTTCCAATGCTTCATGGAGGTCCGTTTTGTGCAAACTATCTCACGACACCGTTCTAGTTGGGGTGAGTTATTGGCGAGTTATTGAACTTCAAGCGTGTGAAGCGGGGGACGCGCCTTTAAGACTAATCCTTCAGGTATGAGTGCGGAGCTAGGGCTAGCTTCGAGGCAGCACCGGGCCTCGTCAGGCCCCTGTCGCACCTCACTAGGCAGCGAGGATGCCCAAGATGGTGACAGTTTAAGGCATGGACATCCCTCCGGAAGACTTCGACATAGCAGGGTGGACCACCGTTCTTGGTGCCCGGTGGAAACGAGATCCGACAAGAGACGCAGCGTCTGCTACGGCTGCCAAGTCTATGGCGAACACAGCAAGGAAGCATGGTTTCGACGCTCGCTCCCGCTCGACAGCTCAGAAGGTTGTAGCCGCTTCGCGACTCCCTCGGCTGCTGAGAGATCAGATAAAGGTTCTTGTACGGCCTTGCGGAGGGCTTGACGTTTCGAAGGTGTACTTGGTACTGCTGTCGAGGGCCCTGACTATGGCAGCTGCGCTCACCGACCAAGAAACATCGAAGGATACAGTCTGCCCAACAAGGCACAGAATACACTTGTTATTTTGACTCCGGTCAGATCCAACGCAGTCGCATATGCTGGAATCCAGAAACTTCACACAAAAGTCGGCGCGTTCACTGTTTCTGCCTACTCAGCCGCCCCGGAAACACTTGCAAAGGCGTCATCAGGAATGTTGACCCCTTGATAGAAGAGCACACGCTCAGATGCATGATTGTCAACCAAGGAAACCCGACCGCTATTGAAGTCAATAGAATAAGAAACACGCATGTTGTTGTGATACTCTTTGTTGGGCTTCGAGTTCCCAAAAACGTCATGTGCGGAACGGCCTTAGTGCCGTGTTCTCTTTACAAACGCCAAGTCGATGTTTGTCATGCCTGTGGCCGAGTTGGGCACTGGGCCAACGGATGCCACCAGAGCAATGAAGAGAGAAGTAAATGCCACAACTACGGAGAAGCACTCTCTAACAATGCTGCAGAAGCCCATCGTTGCACTCCGAAATGCAAGCTCTGTGAAGGTGATCACCCCACAGGTGACCGTTGCTGCAGCAAAAGATACCACATCCCATATGTCGTGCGACGACGCAGAAGACAAAGACACAACCACTCCGAGAAAGAAGCCAATGCTGACGAGGTTAGCGACCTCACGGAGATGCAACCGGAGATGGCAGATGGTTCCATTCCGAAACGGCGCTCCAGCTCCAGAAGGCGTTCCCGTTCCAGAGGATGCTCCCGTTCCACAGGGCACTCTCAATCTGGCGGGCGCTCCTGCTCCAGGGGCCGATCCAGGTCGAGATGTCCTGGCAAGAAAATGACCTGGGCCGACATGGTTCGTGACAGCGGCTCTTCACCGACAACGCCGACAACTTCAAAGCAGGGTAAGGTACAGCCAGACGATGTGGCAGATTCACGAATACACGCACTAGAACGGGAAAACAAAGTACTTAAACAGGAACTAGCTAAACTGAAATCAACTCTCGCCAGGCTAGAAGGACGTATCCTAAACGACACACCGCCACCCATCCCTAAATCATCAGGATCCGTGGTCGCGTCCTGTAGCCCAAACAAACGCAGGGCCGTCAACATCCTGACAGATGACGACACATCCGAACTAGACGACTTTATGCCTGACGTCAGCGAGACTCCTTCTAACGTCTCAGATAAAGACATCAAAGCCAAAAAGCACCGCAAGACGAAGAGTAAGTTCCCTAAGTTTCAATCGGCAATTGCTGACATTGAAGAGGCACTCATACAAATTTGCGGCAGACTCGATCGACTGGAAAAACCAATCGCTCAACGCAGAGCCACGAGAACAATTCCCACGCCGAACTCGCGGTCCATGTCTTCCCAGGGACCCCAACATGCGCTGCCGACACCCCCTCAGCCACAGGCCCGATAGGTGAAGTGAACACACAGGGGGCCATGCTAAGTCAACACATGGATAGCACACCACGATTTTTCAAGATCTGGCAATGAAACTGCAATTTATTCAACAAAGAGATAACCTAACGCAACTAGTGAGATAATGTAAAGAAAAGCCACATGTCATCATCTCACAAAAGTGCGGAGGGGAAAAGAGCATTCAAAACATGTCCTTCTCGGGGTGCAGGGTTTCCAGGCCAACCCTGGACCTCGACTTCAGACAAGCGAGGGGCATTGCCACCCTCATCCGTAAGGACATCAGCTTTATGAAAAGGGACACCCCGACATACAAGAGAGGCCTGGAGTCCATGCTAACAGAAATCATTCCAAGTCGAACCCTTAATGCCCACCTTTACATACTGCCCGTATAGAGTTCTCCGACCGACCGACTCAAAAACTTTACCAAACTCCTAACACGGGCCACGTCGCAAGCCGAGGACAGGCCGTTGATTGTTGCCGGTGACTTCAATGCGCACAAGAACGTCTGGGGCTATGGTACCAATGACAGGAAGAGTCTTAACCTTGCAGAGTGTGCGCACAACCGCAGCTTGAAATTAATCACGGACGCAAGGTTTCCGACACGCAGATACAATTCTGTTCAGAGAGACACCACCCCCGGCTTGACGTTCGTAAGAAACGTGGAAGGGTCGTGGGACAATCTGCAAGAGAACCTTGGCAGTGACCAATTCATCCTAAAAATCAACGTCCGTATCACACCCGCTCCACCTAAGACGTACAGGTACGTCGACTGGGACCTTTCCGAAGAATAAGGGGTAGAGAGGACAGCCAAGGAGAAACCTTCGAAGAGCTTCTAGAAAATCTAGAATGCACGGTATCTAAAGCCACTAAAGAAATAACCTTGGGCCTTGTTGTGAACGACGGACCGATCCCGCCGAAGCCACCACTGTTGCGAAAGACGGCGACGCCAACACGGTCCCGATGGCGCCACTGCTTCCAACTCCGCCGGGAAGGTCACCAGCCGTTTGGTAGCGTATGTTTCTCAGCTCGCGACTGCTTCTGCGCAGAGCTGATAAGACGAGCGGACGAGACGACGGTGAGTTAAACAAGGTTTATGTACAGCATATATACAGAGGCGTTACAATTTCGGCACTGGGGCCGACAGAGACTCGAAGAGCCGAGCTCTCCTCTCTAATACATAGGTCAACTTTTCGCCTAAGACCGCCGACTCACACACATGTCGGCTCTCCGACATGGGGTCTCCTCTCTCATAGGAACGCCGATCGCGACGCGCCGCAGGGCTTCTTTTATTTACACCGGGTCCAACCAAAATGTCCAATCAGAAGCGCCGCTGGTCGTCAGGGCAGGTTCCGCCAATGGGGTCGCCGCGCCATGCGTCAGACCACCAGACACGAGGACGCCGGCTCGCTGTCACGTGCGCAGCTGACTCAATGCACGTGGGCCAGAGGGGCGCCGCGCGTGTTCACGCCGTCGAGTTGATCGCGCCAGGCGGACTGCGGGCTGGCCTTGACCCAGATTGCCTTTTTCAGAGGCACGGACGTTTGACGAGGACTCGCTGGCATAACAGCACCCCCGCCGCCAGACAATGCACCGGAAAGACGAGCTGCTTCCACGGGGCTCGGATGTCAGGTGCGCTTGTTCGCCAGGTCCCTCCAGGTTCGCCTCCAGGGCCATGGGGAGAATACAGCTCCAGACTGTTCCGGGAACACGTCCCATTTTTGACGACGGATCCCAGCTCCACTGGCTTGTCGCCACAACTTGTCGACCAGCTTCACTCGTCTCTTCTGACCATCTTCGGTTTCAGCACTTGTCGATGGTTCTGCAACCTGCCAAGAACGGTTCGACAACAGACAACACACGACACAAGCAAGTGCCTTCGGTCACCCGACAGAACACCAGACAAAGTATAGTACAACATATACCTATCTACGTGTCTATCGGAATTTTGTTCCCTCTACATCAAGAGGCACATGTGGGACACAAGACTCTTAAAATGACAACTCAATTTTTTTTCCCACGTACAACAACGTAACGAATTAGAATACCACAAAGTTGGCCCCTTGAGATTACTCTGAACGAGAGCGCTCAGCCCAGGTCGTGATGAGGTCAAAATTTTGCCCCGAATCGCCAGCCAGAAACCGAAAGGTTGAGAAGTTACTAGCTGGAACGCACTGCTCAATGCACCTGCATTAGCGTTTACCTTTCCTTTTTTTTTTCTTTAGCGAACGTCAAAGTTGCGCTGTGGAGCAACATGCTCCACTTCAGTAACCGGCCACTTTTAGGCGACGATACCTATGCGGCACCAAGAGCGGCTCACACTTTCGACGTTGCACAGGGGAACAACGATACGGCTTGCTACGGATTGACTCCTCACCGCTTAGCTCGATATCGTGTTCGATCACCCTCATGTTTCCGGGGCGGTCCGAAAACACGTCTTCAAACTCGGAACCAATCTTTCTCAGGTCCTCTTTCTCAGGTCCTCCTTCACTTAAGCTAGGCTCTAGGTTTATCTGCTCCCGGATTACTTTCGATCCCCCTTCAATTACCTCACTAGAACTCAAAATTTCTGCTTCCTCTTCCTCTGAAGCATTCATCAACAGATTTACGACCGCTTGATGTTGAACGTATGGTTTCATCAAGTTGTAAATTTTGTCCGGCCGCCTTCCTAATTTCACTTCATAATTTGAATCGCAAGGCTTCGATAATACTGTGGCGGGCCCTTCCCAATCAACCTCAAGCTTGTTCTTTTTGAACGGCTGCAGCAGCATTACCTGACTCCCTACTTCAAAAGCACGCTTCTTCACTGATTCCTCGTAGTGCTCCTTCGACAGCACTTTTGCCGCGTTTTTCTGGCTTTCCACTAGCGCTTCAATTTGGCTTTCCACTAGCGCTTCAATCGAGAGATCCTCACGCTGCTCTCGAATGAGCGTCTCTCGATCAACTCTCGGCAGCTCGCTCCAACTTTCCGCTACAGGCGAGAGCGTTGCAACCCTCTCGCTCTGACTCAATGGCGCCATGTCGTCTCCCCTTTCTACGGAAACCGCGCCGGTCGGTTCGGCGACGGGCCGCTCGCGTGACTGCTCACATGACTCATGCGGAAACTTTCCTTTCTGGGGTTCCGTCGACCCGCCGACAAGGTCACTTGAGAGTTCACCGCATTGAACCAGATCAAGCTGCCGCGATAGCTTCCGCGCTTGCGATCGCGTGAGAGCCATGCACGCTAAGTTGGGGAAGAACGATTTGCCCTGCTCTTTGAGAAGCTGCTCTGAGTTGTTGGAGAAAAGATAAGGAAAACGATCGTTCAGCGCGCAGACACAGCCGCTTCGGTGCGAAGCTTACCGAACGGGCCTTCAATGACAACCGTGGCGATTGGTAAGCGAACACTCTGCTCCTCGGCGACTTGCCTGATCCACGCGCATTCTCCTGTAAAGTCATCCGGAGACACCAATGAAGGATGGACAACGTCCATGGTTGCCGCTGAGTCTCTAAGTGCTCGGCACGTTTTCTCATTCACCCTAATTTCTTGGAGATACGGCTCCAACAACCGCATGTTTTTTTCCGATTCTCGGATTGTTGCGAAGGCAAACTTTTCCTGACAGTTTCTCGCGATGTGTCCTTCCTTTTTGCAGTTGTAGCAGATTAGCGGCTTCCGTGATTCAAATGCCCGTGTGGTATCAGTGCGTTGTTTAGAAACCTCACTCGATTTTTCCGCTTCTGTTTTCCCTTCCTCTACAGTGTCCTTCGTAAGAGACGGGTCCTTTTTGAAATTACGGTGCGGAGCGGGTTTCCGTTGATCAGGTTTCTTTGAAAAGCCCTCTTTTCTTTCATCCTTTTCAACGCGCACTGCCCTGCTATGCAACTTTCGGCGAGTATAATACTCCTCAGCTAACTCTGCTGCCTTGTTTAGCTGTACTTCACCAAGTCTGTCCTGCTGCCAAAGCCTGACATTATCCTCGATGCAGCGGTAGAATTGCTCCAATGCAACGCATTCCACCACTTTATCGCGGTCGTCATAAACACCTTCGCCCTTGAGCCATTCAATCAAATCGGCTTTAAGACGAAACGCGAAGTCAACGTGTGACTCATTCCCCTTTTCAGCATACCGGAACCTTTGCCTGAAAGCCTCGGGTGACAACTTATAACGTCTCAAGAGCACTTCCTTAACCTCGTCATAGCTCTCAAACGCTTCCCTCGACAAGCAAGTTATCGCGTCGGACACTTCGCCGGGAAGAAGAGCTAGCAGGTTCCGCGCCCAAAGAGACTGCTCCAAAGCATTTCGCTCACAGACGTGTTCAAACTTGACGAGATACTTCGCCATGTCCTCGCCTACTACGAACGGTGGCAGTTGATCCCGAATTCTAATACCGCTGACCTGAATCGTCGGAGAAGCTGCGCTAGGCGCCTGCGAACACTGTAGGATTGCCAATTCTATTCGTTTCATCTCGAGGCGTTCCTGTCTCTCGGCCTCCTCGCGACGTTCGCGCCTTTCAGCTTCTTCACGTTCGCGAGCTTCGCGCCTTTCAGCTTCTTCGCGAGCTTCGCGCCTTTCAGCTTCTTCACGTTCGCGAGCTTCTCGCCTTTCAGCCTCTTCACGTTCGCGAGCTTCTCGCCTTTCTTCACGTTCGCGAGCTTCTCGCCTTTCAGCTTCTTCACGTTCGCGAGCTTCTCGCTTTTCAGCCTCCTCGCGGCGTGCTTTGATATCCACCCAGGCCTCATCGACTTCCTCAGCCGACACTCCCTCATCCTTCATGATTTCAAGGATCGCTTGTTTTCGTTTCGCACGGCCCAAAGTAATGCCGAGTTCCTCACAAATTTCGATGAGTTCCTTCACTTTAAGGTTCTCCATCGTTCACACTAGCCTCTTGCTGTTTGCCCCTGTTAAGAATTTACTTGCCGTACCCACTAAACGTCTACTAGCAAGACGCGCAAGCAATTTTTCACACTCCCGTGTTTACCACCTCCGCATTAACTTTGGTTTCAAAGCACTTCAACTTGGCTTGAAACGATCAAAGCTCACTCTAATGCTTCACACAGCCCTTCTCTAAACTACTACAACCTGAGCTAGAGTAGTCTGGTGAACTGAGGGGAAAACATCAGGCACTCACCGCATCGATGTCGCTGACGCCGGCCGATCCCGCAGCTGCCAACCACTGTTGTGAACGACGGACCGATCCCGCCGAAGCCACCACTGTTGCGAAAGACGGCGACGCCAACACGGTCCCGATGGCGCCACTGCTTCCAACTCCGCCGGGAAGGTCACCAGCCGTTTGGTAGCGTATGTTTCTCAGCTCGCGACTGCTTCTGCGCAGAGCTGATAAGACGAGCGGACGAGACGACGGTGAGTTAAACAAGGTTTATGTACAGCATATATACAGAGGCGTTACAATTTCGGCACTGGGGCCGACAGAGACTCGAAGAGCCGAGCTCTCCTCTCTAATACATAGGTCAACTTTTCGCCTAAGACCGCCGACTCACACACATGTCGGCTCTCCGACATGGGGTCTCCTCTCTCATAGGAACGCCGATCGCGACGCGCCGCAGGGCTTCTTTTATTTACACCGGGTCCAACCAAAATGTCCAATCAGAAGCGCCGCTGGTCGTCAGGGCAGGTTCCGCCAATGGGGTCGCCGCGCCATGCGTCAGACCACCAGACACGAGGACGCCGGCTCGCTGTCACGTGCGCAGCTGACTCAATGCACGTGGGCCAGAGGGGCGCCGCGCGTGTTCACGCCGTCGAGTTGATCGCGCCAGGCGGACTGCGGGCTGGCCTTGACCCAGATTGCCTTTTTCAGAGGCACGGACGTTTGACGAGGACTCGCTGGCATAACAGCCTGGAGGTGCCAGCCGTGGACTCCAGACTTGCACACTACCTGGAAGCGAAGAATGCGCTGAGAGAACGATGGAAAAAGCAGAAGCTAAACGGGAAGCTGCGATCTAAACTAAGGGAAATAAACAAACAGATCAAAGAACCCTTCAGAAAGCTGAGTGCACAACGATGGGACGAGGTTTGTAATGAGGCGGATGGTAAAAACGAGACGGGGAAGCAAGTGGAGCCTTCTCAAGAACCTATTCGCCGACAGCAACAAACCCGGACCAAGAGCAATGCCCAGATAATGCTCGATAGACTCGTTCATCTGCACACGAATGAAGGCACTAGTCCCCAGGACTTTGCTGACACCCCGGCAGACATATACCTGCCGACAGAAAGCAAATCAGTCTCCTGAGACGACCCGACACGCGAGTACCAGGCGGCACCTCAACGCTCACTGGATCGTCCATTCGTGGTCTCCGAAATTGTGCATGTCCTTCATGGCCTAAACGATCGCTTGGCCCCTGGTCCAGACGGACTAACAAACTGCTCAGAAATTTAGATGACCAAGCCATCCAAATCAATAGGAACAAAATAAACGATGTATGGACTGCTGGCCGTGTACGGGATGAATAGCAAACTGCCAATATAATTTTCATCCTGAAACCCGGAAAACCGCTCCATACCGAGAACTTGAGACCAATTTTTCTTACTTCATGCCTCGGAAAGGTCGCCGAACATGTCATTTACAATATAATTGCAGAGCACATTGAAAAAAAAACAACAACATTTTTCGCTACAATCTCATAGGCTTCCGAATATCGCTATCAATACAAGACGTCATGCTCCTCATCAGGAGTGCTGTTATTGATAATAAATCAAGGGACGTAAAAGGCATCCTGGTGCTCGACCTAACCAAGGCCTTCTACACGGTCAGGCACGAACACATCCTCAGCAAAATCTCCACTTCAGATCTTGGAGTAAAGTTTCACAACATTGTCAGATCATTTTTGGCTATCTGGACGGCCACCATAAACATCGGACAAATCAGAAGCTGAACGCGCAAGCTGGGGAACATCGGCACCCCCCAAGGGTCAGTGCCTTCACCGCTTCTTTTCAACATCACAATGCACAATCTGTCGAATAAACTCTCGAAAGTGCATGGGATAGGACACGTGATTTACGCGGACGATATTACCATCTGGTCCGAAAGTGGCCCACTAGGCATCCTGCAGCATATAACCTACAACATGCGCTAGACACTACACAAGCTTCCCTTCAAAATATGGGGCTGAAGCTATCTCCCAGCAAATCAGAGCTCCTTCTGTGTAAACACGGCCCCAGGAAGGGAAAACTCCTTAGCTGCATCCCCGTTCACCTACAGAACAAGGACGGAGGTAGAATCCCAAGATGTAACACAATCAAGGTCCTGGGCATGGTCGTTGAGGCTTACAGCGGTAACAACGTGGAGGCCCTCTAACGTTTAGAGAAGAGTGTCCTCAGCTTCACTAGGGTCTCATCAAGGGTCTCTAGTGGGAGGGCTGGTCTGAAAAAGACAATATCATGAAAGCTTTTCACGCCTTTCTCACCAGCCACGTGACGTACGCCGCCCTCTTCCTCATATGGAAGAAGACATAGCTCAAAAAATTGATAAATTAATTGGAACAGAATGGAAAAGGGTCCTGAGCCTCCCTCGTAACACTAGTACGGAATGACTCCTCTGATTGGGCCTGCACAATACACCTACCGAACTTTTTGAGGCACAGTGGCATGCACAGATTAGTCGGCTCTCACTCAGGGGTGGGCAACGAGATCTTGTTAGAAGCCGGCCTTTGGCCCCTCTTCATGCCGACCGAGAAGTCCCAACTTTGCACACACGCCATGAAAGCGATAACAGTTGACCCGATTCCCAGAAACATACACACAACACACAATGAAGGACGAAGAAAAGCAAGAGCCAAGGCCATACTCGCCAAGATCATGTGCAACGATACGAAAGTCATCTTCGTTGATGCTGCGAAATATTAGAATCGAGGTGCCTACGCAGTCTCCGTGGTGGACGCCCATGGCTCGCTCGTCAACACAGCCACGGTAGTTACCAGCTTCACCCAGAAGCAGAGGAACTGGCCATTGCGCTAGCTCTTCGAAGCTGCATGCTAGCCTCTGTCATTTACTCGGACTCTAGAACAGCTATAAGAACTTTTTCGGCGGCCCTAGTCTCTTCGAAGGCCACTACGGCTGTTAACAGGCTCTTCAACCAAGAGACGAAGGAGGAACATTTTTTGTCGTCACACATCGCATGGTTCCCGGCTCACATTGGAAACATTTCCGGCTTTCCTGGCAACCCAAACGAACGGGCACACCAACTGGCGCGAGTGCTCACTTTCCGCGTCAGTGGTCCACCCCCTCGCTTGAATGCAGCCTGCAGGAACCTCGAACACAAAGACCCACTCGTATCATATCACGAACTCATCTCTCATCATAGATTAGAACGTCGAAATTTTCCTCCTCCTCACACAAACCTGAACAGAGCACAAGCAATCACTTACAGACAGCTGCGGACTGATACATACATCACACCAACGACCCTAAGCAAAATCGATCCGGACTTCTCCACTGTATGTCGTTACTGTGGCAACGAATATAACAATTTTGACCACATGCTCTGGCTGTACCCTGCCAACTTGGGTACAGAATTTTCTGACCAGTCCTCTTGGGACTCTGCCCTTCGAAGCACAGAGCTCATCGCTCGGCTCAAGGCTGTTCAGAGGGCGTGGGCCGTCGCCGAAAGACTCTGTCTAGCGGTCCCGACCTGGGTGGAGCCAACGGATTGATTGGTGGGGCTTTCGGCACCACCTTCTTTCTTCTCAGGTCCTCAGAACCTCAATACCAAGAGGACCCCAATGCCAAATGTTTCCCCCTCCAACGCTTCATTCACACTTCAACGAACGCTTGGTAGTTTTGTGGAGTTCGGGCTTTGGAGAGAAGCCTTAGTGGGTAGATTGATTAAAATAACCTTATTGAATTTGAATAACTTCATTGATAGCCATAGTGGAAGTTTCCGGAAGATTTCGGCCTCACGTGGTTTTACTTGGACTTCCAGCATTTCGTCAACGTCGAAGTTCTTGCGCTATCGAATCAGTGCACTAAAGCTTAGCAAGTGAGGCTACCCAAACGACGCTACTTCGCGTATCGGACTGTTCCTTATTTGTTCGCTTAATAGACCGCGATTGCATTGTGAGCTATAAGAACAACAGAACTTGAAATAAAGATTTATCATTTCTCGGAGAGATTGAAATAAATGCATGTAGGCGACTTGCAAATAAATATGGATCAATTCCTTGTAAAAACAATTTGAAAAGGCTATACCTAAACGGGAATTGTAGAAACTAGCATGCTCTGGTAACCCTTGCTTTTTTTGTTTTATTTCATTTCGTTAAAAAACGCTGTGAATTTTTTTCTTGAATTTACCATCATATGTTCAGAGTTTTTCACATTAGTGCCACTATTAGTTACTTTCTCACTTGAAGATCCGCAATTGTGGCGGAATAATACAAAGAACTGTATTGTTACAAACAATTTTCGTTTCATGAACGCACGAACTCTTATCGATTAGCTTTCTTTCCATTCGTTCACTGTCATTATGAGCACATAAAGTGATAGTTCACCGGCATGTTTTCACAGCATTACGCATACTATAATACATCTTGATGCTACTCATCCTTTCAGTAACGCGCGTCACTTGAAAGGTATTCAAGGCAATAAAAAAAACAGTTCTGGACGACACTGCATTACGGATATACGGCTCGTGTGTTGTCTTCTCCAGTGAGCGCGCAATGTACGCGACTGGTCAAGTGTGCGGAGTGGAGCAGCAACGACCGCAACGCATTAGTAGCTCCGGAGGCGTATACGCGCATGACAGCGGTCGTCGTCCTTTGCTCGGCGCGTCCGTCGGTCCACGCATTTCTGCGTGGTCACGTTAATTGCGCCGCGTACTTCTGCCAGGAGAGAAGCTCTGCGCTTCGAGGAATCGCGACACAATGGACGGGTACTCCCAACACGTGCCAGTGAACAATGCCTACAAGAAAGAAAGAGAATGCCGTATAGCCTCCTTGCACCTAGCTCTTCTGGGAACGACAGGCCTCAGACCGTTGCGAGCGTACACTTCAAACGCCTACTGCATTGCTACGCCCGCACCATTCACTATAGATGCTTGTACGTGTCAGCATATGATCTTTCAATAACAGCTGCGAATTTATTTTCTTATTTGCAATTTGTGTTCACGTAATGCTTTTTGCAACCTTTGAAGGGTTTTCCCGGCACGCTTCGCCAAGTAAAATTTTTCACAACGTGTTGGAAATCGTGAGATGTCGTTGATAGACTGGGTTGAAATTCTTCAAAAATTTTTCGAATTGGCTCATTGTTGTACAAGCTATAGCATGCATAGATAGGGCTTTTACTATGACTTGAAGAGGAAAGCTCAGTGTCTGAAAGGAAGACCTGCCTTTCCTTTCGCTTGCACGGGTTTGTAAGGGCAGCGTACTCCGATCTACCAGAGGGGGGTTGTGCTTGGAGGTGAGGAATAAAGGCTATTTCTGCATCCCTCTTGTTGGGCGCTGTCAGGTTGGGCACTGTCAGGTTGTGCGCGATACTCTCGTGTGGTGCGTGGTGGTTTTGCATCAATGAAAACAATAAGAAGACATGCCTGAAGACAAAAAACAGTGAACAGAAACCAAGCTGGACAGGCAGAGAGAGAAGTGAAAAAAAGAAGATGGTTGTTGGAAAACGTGACTGGGAGGCAGTCGCAGGCCATGGCGCTCGTCGCGTCTTGGTCCCGAAGCAGACCGCTGCCTGCAGTCCGTCCATGGGTCGTTTGTCTCGACTGGTGTTCCGGTAGCCGGCGCCGGTCCCTTGTGCTGGAACCCGGGTGCATTGAAGACCTGGGCCTATACCATCGGCCCTGAGACGAGTTCTCTCCACGACAGCGATTCTGCTGGATTTCAACCACGCCTGACCTGTCCCTGCTGTCGGCGTGAGACTTCCCACAGCGACGCGTCGACCAAGCAGCCTTGACCCTCATATGGTGAAATTTCGCCAGCCTTGTTTAGTGCAGTGCGGAACTGCGTTAACCGAATGAGAACAGTGCTCGTAATTGTCGTATTTTTGCATTGTTTCATTACCGCCAGCTCTTACGTCATCTCTCGCGTCATAAACCTCTTTTCATCCTCATGAAAATGCCTTCGTCAATCTTTGCAACAAGTATTGAAGTTGCCGTAATTAATGGAACCTGTCTTCGCAGGCGTATGCTTGCGCACCTCTAAGAAGATGGCGTAGTAGACAGAAAATATGAGAAATAGAGCAGAGGAGCGAACACTTTCCATAGCCCAGAATACGATGGGTCGCCTTTTTCTTGAGGATCTCCTTGTGATTGCGGGTGGGGCGCAGCAGGTTGCTTTGTTCGGTGACAAGAAGCCTTAGCGACCAGGCAACTTTCAACCTCAAAACGGGGTGACTCGCTAGGGTTGAAGGGGCGGACATACATCCAAGACATGCTCCAGCGCTTCGTTCGCTCGCAATTCAGTGCAGGTATACATGAAGAATTCCTGCCAACCTGATGACTACGGGCAGCGGACCAGCACTAGCCGATGCAAAGCCGCAAATGAATTGACACCTCTGCTCCTTCGAGCATCTGGCTGGACAGTTGAGTGAGTGATTCCGACCTGTTCACAAGGCCGTCAAAGTGGCAACTCGATAATGGTATCCTCAAGATGAGCCTTGTGTATTCTGAGGCGACTTCTGCGTGGCTGACCGGGGTGATGGGGCTATGTGCTTTCATTACCAGTGCGTCGGCATGTTTGTTTCACAGCGCTCATATGTGTGATAAGACTCAGAATGGTTCATTGCTGGGATACACGAACACCACTGACAAGGAGGACCCGAAGCATGGTTGACAGGAATTGGACACTCGCGTTTCGGTGCAGCTACGGCTAGGAGTAGCTCTCGAGTCACCCACGGTTGATACAGGGCGGGCTACTGGATTCTTGTGCGAGTACGTCCGGGCGTATAAAGCTCCGAACGGAAAGCAGGAGGGAGCCCTCCCATCGAGGGCCGGAACGACGCAGGTGCCATGGCTATGACTGAGCCGGTGACTGCGTGGGTTGAGCCATCGGAGAAAATCAACCCCCTAGCCTGCTCTTTCCATAGTTTAGAGGCAGACGCCTGCCACAGAGCGCAGGTGAGTGCAAGACGTTTCGAATGTCATAGGTCAGTGGTCACTGCCAGGAGCCTCCAAATCAGTGGACACTGGCGGGTGGCAAGGGTAACCTGCCTGATGACGTCCTTAATTGGTGCAACCCACCCATTCTTGAGCCTATAGACGTCTTTCTCGCCGCCAGGTGTTCGGGTTAGCCAGTCGATATAGAGCAGTGAAGCTCTTAAAGAAGCATGGCTGCTGGAAGCCAGGGTGGTTGCCACCTGTTGGTGGCGGGCAGGCCAAGATGGTGCGCGCGAAGTCCTTACTCTGTCCATGTGTGACTGCCAGATCCTTCCACTAGGACGTACTACCAACGATAGGCCTAGTTTCAGCCTTGAAGCATCTGCATCCCTAATTAGTATCATGTTTGCATAGGTTAATACATAGATTAGTCACATGTCTGTAATGTAAGTCACAGTTAGTGCGACGACGACGAGGAAGAAGACGAGGAATACGACGAGGAAGAAGAAGTGCGTTCGGGCATAATTCTGCCTTGAACAACCATCGTTTTTTCTTAAACTGTCAGAATTCCTGACTTTCCCTGAACAAGCGGAACGGAAGACGTCACCCCCCGGGATGGGGGACCATCCATCCAACGAGACAGCGGGCCCTAGCCGTTTGCATAAGGATGGACCGAATGTGGGTGACCGCGTTGGCGCATCTGCTCCTTGTGATGATTCTACCGAGAGCTCATCAGTGGAAGAGATGGAATCGGAAGCCGACTTCAGGACATTCCATACCCGCCGGTTGAAAAGGAAGCTTCGCAGGACGTCATCAACGGCAGAGCCACAACCGGCGCTAGACAAAGGCAAGCGATGTTTCACCATCTCGTATGTACCCATGTCTACATCAGACAACCTGAACTCACTAAACAGGCAGTCATTGACTAATTATTTCGAGCGAGTTGCACCTGCTCAAGTGAATGAAATTCGCATAAATAGCAGGAAAAACATATTGTCAGTTGATGTGACAAACAAAACCATTCTTGACAAACTGAAGGCCGTCACGCAGCTCGGAAGTATTTCAGTTCGCGCGTTTCTCGCTCACGGGAAAGGAACAACGACTGGCGTGATAAATGACGTCGACGCTGACATCACAGACGCTGACCTGCAGAATCTTGTGACGTCGACAGTCAAAATCGTGACCATACGCCGCTTCGGGCAGTCTCGCTGCATCAAACTAGTATTTGATTCTGAGACTCTGCCCCCTAGCGTGAAGGTTGGATACGTGAGACATCCCGTGCGCCCTTACGTGCCACGGCCTTTGCAGTGTCACAAGTGCTGCAAGTTGGGACACGTCAGCGCAGTGTGCAAAAGTGAGACAACTTGCCAGCGGTGCGGCGGGTCTCATAAGGTGGAAAACTGCGATACTGCTGTTCCATTGAAATGCCCAAACTGCTCTGGTGCACATGAAGCAACGTCGAAGGAGTGCCCGAAGATCAAAGAAGAAATTCGCGTCCTGCGGAAGATGGTCAGAGACAACTCGACACACAGAGAGGCAGTCACGTCCATCCGCCGACACAGACGTCGTCCAAAACATAGGCACCAGCGAAAGCATAGTGGACATAGGAGTGATGCATCACCATCAGCAACAGATGAACATACGCGTACGCATTATCAGGCCGCTACACCCATGTTGTATGCACCACGTCCCAGGGATGCAGAAAGTGGACCAACGCCCGCGTTGCACGCCGATGCTTCAGATACTGAGTGGCCTTCGCTACCGACTGGAGAAATAAAAAAGACCACATCATGGGCTGCAACTTCATCATGGGTTGTCACTTATTTGTATATAGTAATCTTGTTTGACAATCAGCGACTCGAACAAGTCAGCACACAAAAATTCCTTGGAGTCTGGTTTCATGAGCACTTAACATGGACACCGCACGTAAATAGTCTCTTGGTAGATCTAGCTCGTTCTGTAGGGTGCTTGAGTAAAATTGCTTTCCTCCTCCCCTCATGGTTATGTAAATCATTATATTATAGCATGTTTTACTCCAAACTTCTATACGGAATGCTTGTATGGGGAACAACAACTAAGACCAATTACGATCGAATATTAATCTTGCAAAAGCGCGCGCTCCGTGTAATAGAAAAATATAAAGGTCACCCCAAGGACTTAGACACTCAGCCGCTTTTTCTTAAACATGGAATTCTATCTGTTAGGAAAGTATATAATCTTAAACTGATGCAACACATCCACAAACATAAACTACAGGATTCCTTTCCACGCACTGTATCAACAACATATGGCTTCAGAAATTCTACCCGCAAAACTAAGAAAACACGCACGAACTATGGCAAGCAGGCTATTGATTATAAGATCATACAATTGCTAAACCTTCACGAATCGAATATAGACTTTACTCTGAAAACTAAACAATTTAAATGTCATCATAAATCCTTTCTTCTTTTGACTAAAGACATAGTAGATCCATAGGCTTTTATATTTAGAAATACTTGTATACTGAGTTGATTTTTTTTTCTTACTGTGAACAATGATACTTAAACAGAATCGTTTGATACCAAAATTGTTACCTGTTTATGTAAAACATATTCTGAATGTATATCATGTAGAAATAAGCTATGTAACTAAATAAGATATGTATAATGTCACTTATTTGTATATGTATGTTACTGATGTGTGAATATGTGTAATATGGCACTGATGCAGACTGTATCAGGAGGTCAAGACCTCGTCAGGCTATTTAGCCTTTAGTCTTTGCCTCCCGCAGGGAAGTTTTTGTATTTTTTTTTTCCTGCAAATAAACTTTGAAACTTTGAAACTTTGAAAGAGGGCGGAAAATGATAGGCAAAACACTGAGAAGAGCCAAACTATGCTGAAGAATCTATTAAAATCTATTCGTGCGATTCTCAACGAGCTACACACACCAGGAGCGAAAACAGCAGTGCAGATCCTCAACGTGCTGGAACCACTACTGCTGACCCTTCCATAAACAATATGGCGAATTTCTTCGATGAACGTGTGCGCACCTCTGCCATAATGCAGTGGAACGCTCGGGGTTTGCGAAGCCGATTATCTGACTTTCGAGAACGGATGTTTAAATACAAATTTCCGTTGGTTGTAATATGTGAGCCGAATATGATGTCGTTGTTTCGTATTTCCGGATACGTCACTTTGTGGTCACGTGATGATCGAAATGCGAGCAAAGTAATTATATGCGTACGTCAAGATTTAACGTACGTGAGACATGCCGTGGCTCCTCATGCTTCTAACGACTATATTTGCCTATCTATAAAGCACAAGCGACGTTCAATATCAATCATTGGTGGATACATTCCTCCTAGAAGCCACGTGGACTGTCCCCATCTCTTGTCTGTTCTCCAAGCTTGCCCTGGACCACATGTATTAGTTGGGGATTTTAATGCACATCATCCCATGTGGGGTTCTGCCTCAATGAACACCCGCGGCAGGGGCATTGCCGATTTTGTGCTCAATCAAGGCCTTATGTCCATTAACGATGGCTCACCTACTTACCTCCGTGGCGCATCGTACAGCAGCTGTCTAGACGTATGTTTTGTGAGCAGAAGTCTCTTGCCTACCGCCTGTTGGTTTGTAGACGTTGAAACACATGGAAGTGACCATCTCCCTACATATATACAGCTTAAAGGTTTTCATCGTTCGTCTCCCCGGCCTGTGAAAAGCGTAGACTGGCCAGGATTCCAAGCTTCTGTAAATGCTCAGTGCGGGAACATTCAATCTATATCTGAAATAGAAAGCCTAATTGCATCAGCCTTAACAACGCATACGAAACTTGTGAATGTGTCGCTACCAAGATCGCAACTTCACGCACAATATGAATACCTTCGTGCAATTCGTCGCCGGGCAGAGAGAAAATACAGGAGGACGAAATCACCAGCTGACCTATCTACAGCACGCCAAGCACAACGACATGTATTGCGACACCTCGATAAGCTCGATAGGCAACGGTGGAGGGTATTTTGTAGCTCTCTTGATCCCAGAAAACCCCTGTCTCGAATATGGCAAACTGTCCGAAGCCTTCAGACGCCCACTCAACAGTTGTTCCCTTTCCGATCTTTGGCTCTAAAGCAAGGTCGATCTGAAGTAGACGTTGCAGAAGATTACTGCCACTTACTCGTAGGTATGTCCTCCTCATCGATATCACCTTCGTGTTTAGCCTCACCGCCATCCAGCGACGATCGCCTCTACTTGCCATTCACAATGCACGAACTCGACGCTGCGATTTCTACGTCCCGACGGTCGTCCGCACCAGGGCCTGACGGAATTACTTATTCGGCTCTATATCACCTCAGCCAGGAAGCAAGGCAGGCTCTCTTGTCGTTCTACAACTCTACGTGGGAAACAGCGACAGTACCAGAGAGTTGGAAGTGCAGCCGCATAGTGGCCTTACTGAAACCAGGCAAGTGTTCACACGAGTTGTCTTCTTATAGACCCATTGCCCTAGCCAGTTGCATCGGTAAGGTGATGGAACGCATGGTGCTGGCAAGATTGGAATGGCTGCTGGAGAATGATGTCGGCTTACCAGATTTTATAAATGGCTTCCGTAGAGGTCGATCATCTATAGATGGTGTTGTAGATCTAGTTTCTTCTGTTGAAAAGGAAAGACAACGCCGGAGATTGGTAGGGGCCATTTTCTTAGATATAAAGGGCGCGTACGATAGCGTCTACCATGAGGCCATTCTTGACGCACTTGAAGACATCGGCGTAGGTGGCCGACTACACGCACGGATAGGGAGCTATCTCAGAGGACGTACCATTTTTATGTCGACATCCGACGGTGACACGGCCAGGCACCTCGTAAGCCGTGGAGTTCCGCAAGGCGCCGTCCTGAGCCCCATGCTTTTTAACATAACACTCATTGGCCTTGAAGCTGAGCTTCCCGACGTTGTCAGAATCAGTGCGTATGCGGACGACATATGCATATGGGCATCTGGAGCAACGCGACCACAACTGCGAGCAAGGCTACAACAAGGCACATCAATAACATCTAAGTACTTACGTCGTCAGGGCCTGGAACTTTCAATAGCAAAATGTGCTGCATTGGCATTTACGAAGAAATCAATGTCGCGGTACCCAATCTTCGCTCACGGAGCAGTGATTCCCGTGGTTAAGCACCACCGCTATTTAGGGGTCGTCATTGATCGCAACCTGTCCTGGTCAAAGCATGTGACTGTGCTGATAAACAAACTAATCAGTTTTGTGTATGTTCTTCGTGTTATAGCAGGACTGAGGTGGGGCCCTTCGGAGAAAAGTCTTCTGCAGTTATACGAGGCATTGTTTGTGGGCTATATAAGGTACAGCTCACCTGTGCTTTCCAGCATGCGGGCAACGCGCCTTCGTACTTTAGAGAGCCTTCAGGCACGAGCACTGAGAATATGCCTTGGCCTTCCACGGTGCACATCTACCTCTGGCACTATAGAGGAGTCACGCACATACCCTATACAGGTTTACACGTCCTGTGAGCCTCTTCGAGTGCACCTTCGTCTGCTGACCCGACATGCACAGCACCCGTTATCTTCGCTACAAGTGGACCGACCAGGCTGTACCTATTCGCGATGCCTCGATACGCATAGACACATGATCCCGTCAGGCATTGCACCTGCCGTAATCCCTGCAGTGCCTCCATGGACATTGACTAAACCACTGGTGTGCCTTCACATACGTGGAATTTCGTATAAGTCGCATGTTTTTTATATTGCCCTCAAGCAACTCACCTTGGCACATTTAGATGACCGATACAGCGACTCTGTGCACATTTACACCGATGGATCCGTAACTAAATCCGCCTCAGCTGTAGCCTTCGTGATCCCTCAACTCGGTATTTCCCGACAGTACAAATTAGATCATAGGTCATCTTCGACAGCTGCAGAACTTGTTGCTATACAAGAAGCCATAAAATTTGTGAACGACCAAGCACCGCGTAAATGGACGATTCTGTCTGATTCAAAATCAGCGCTTCAAGCTATCCATTCTTGCTTAAGAAGAGGCCAATTTTACGAGTTAACGTTAGGAATCGTCCAGGCATTTGACCTAACACACAGGGGCGGTCACTTGATTACACTCCAATGGATTCCTGGACACTGCGGCCTGGTTGGCAACGAAACAGCCGATAGCGAAGCAAGAGCGGCAATATACAACGCTCCTATGTACGTCAAAGTACCCTACTCGCGAGGTGACGTCAACACATTGTTGAGATCACTCATGCGCGAATGCGCTGCCACTTACTGGTTGCTACCAGATCACCGGAACAAGCGCCTGCGGGAAACAGACCCCAGTATGACTTTTCGTCTTCCAGATAAAATCAGCCGAAGACATGCTAATATACTGCACCGAATTCGCCTGGGCGTCGCCTTCACTCGTCACTACACCCACCTAATCGGCCGTGCGGACAGCCCAAATTGTGAACGCTGCCAAGTGCGCGAAACGATAGCTCACATATTTTGTGACTGTGCATTATACGTGGCACAAAGAGAAATGCTAACTGCAACGCTGGCAAGCATTGGACGAACACCATTAAGTGAAAGCCACATATTGTCAGCAATGAACGACCAAACAGTGTCAAAAACTGCTACAAAGGCTGTTCTAGACTTTATAAAAAGCACTGGACTAGAAACTAGACTGTAGGGTACTATACTAAGTGGCTACTGTACATACGCACCACCTCTTCTTGTCCCCATCATCACCCTTCATCCCTCTTTCTTTCCCCTTTCCCTTATCCCCTGTGTAGAGTAGCAGGCTAGAGCGAACTAGCTCAGGCCGACCTCTCTGCCTTCTAATAAATTCTCACTCACTCACTCACTCACTCACTCATTCACAGTTAGTGCCACTTACAAGACTTATGTGTGAGAGCAAAAATATATAACTCGCTACGACATTTCATTATTATAGGCTGACGTTCTCGATGACATGATGTTCGTTATACGACGAGTGGTCTGCGCCTGTTATGCGAAATACTTTGGCTCACTAAGGGCTTTTGATGCATGTCTATATATGCCAACTTGACGGCATATGGGGGAGGGTAGGAGCGTATACCTCAAAAGTTAAGGGCGTTCACATAAGCCCGTTGCAAGAATACTAATTCGGAAACGGGTGGGGTGGGTCCAACCATTGTTCGCGTAAATGTCTGTGCTTGTTTGCATCTAAATCTATCACATCGCCTACCCCACACCTGGCTCCGCCTATGAAATCTTTTGTTCCGCCTTGAGCGAAACCCCGAAGAACCAATCCGCTTAGCGCAAGCAGGTTCGTCAGGAGAGCAACCACTGTCGAAACAATTCGTGTCGTTCCCTCCGAAGTCGTCGTCTATGCATGTAGCGTACAGCACAAGTATACACGTTCGAAGTATAGCGTAGCCCAGCAATTGTCGGCAGATGGCTGCAGGGGTTGCGCCATCCGAGTTGCTTCATCCAGGCATTCACGTATACAGATGCGCGCTCACGCAATGGTGCATGGGCTTTTCGTATTTTGTTGGCGCTCTTGCTGCGAACATGAACATGTGCGCGCGTTTTCTTCGAATACAACCAAGCCTAATGAGCCCTACGATATGAACGAACAAATTTCGCCGGTAAGTCCGTAAACAGACATCGTGTCACCACGCGATATACGACATGGCTCATGCCCGGTTGGTGGATAGGTTGCAACGGAGGGAGATGATTGACGCTCTATAGATCACACAGACCGGAGTGCAAGGTGCCTTAAAACGTTTTTACAGAACAGCCATGGTTACGGTCATTGGACGCAAAATGTAATGTCTGCCACATTGTGGAATGATTTGGAACACTTCCGAAGGATGAATGTGAACATGAAAATTTCAGGCAATATATTTTTGCAGGAGCTGCCCTAATTCATTTAACCCTGTAATGCCCATTGTATCATACTTGATATATTGAACATAATACCCCAATGAAGCTACTAAAAGCTACTATAGACGTCACAATAAGCAGCTATTGCAGAGAGAGAGAGAGAGAGAGAATGATAAATAGAGAGGAAAGGCAGGGAGGTTAACCAAGCTTGGCTCAGTTGGCTACCCTACACTTGGGGTGGGGGAAAAGGAGAATAATAGAACGGAAAGAGACAGAAAAGAAGAGGAGTAAGAAAGAGAAGCATAAATAGTCAGCTTGAGACTACACAGCACGGCCTCGCACAGTTCTTTCACAAGCGGTCGTGAAGTCTGGTGGTCCTTAAAAAGTACAAGAGGGCTTTCGTGGCTTTGCGCGTATGCGAAGCCGTCGGCCAAGGTCCCAGGATCTTCTCTTCTGTAAGCGGCCGTGAATCCAGCTGACAGAGCTTGGCTTCCATAATACGTCGTTCGGTCTGGTATGCTGGGCAATGACATAGAATGTGCTCTAGCGTTTCCTCGCAGGCCCAGATGTTGCATGCCGAAGTGCTCGCAGCTATTGCAGATTTCTCATGGTATGAAGAAGGTGCAGTAGCTTACATATTATACGACAGTAATGAACTATTTCCAATTACAACTAAGTAAATTATGCCTCAAACAAAATTTCATTCATATATTTTTAATTAGCTGTGCAAGAAGAATAAAAATAGTCAGCGTTTTCTGGCAATTTTTCGGAAGGCATAACTGATCGTGGGCATTAAAGGGTTAATTATTAGTAAGTTTCTGTTTAAAAACAAATCAAAGAGTGCTGGGACATGGCGATAGCGAAGAGAAAAACTCACAGGTTCTTGTGCATTCACCTAAAACAGCTATAAGTCGAGAGCCATCTTTTCTTCTCAGCTTTGTGAACCGAACCTGGTTTTGCACTGCCTTAGAGATCGGTAGCAGTGAGAAACCACTTATATCGTTTTGCGTTGCCTCCGTGATCGTTTCAGTATTGGTCAAGTTACAATGTCATGCGATGACCGCGACACCCTCCGCTTGGGTGCGGCAGGTGTGCCGGCACGTGCTTTGTGGCTGTGCGGCTAGCGCATGGAACGGCCGTTACGTAAAATGGCGCCTGCTGAGACGAACTCAGCCGGACCAAATGTAACAGAGCTTGGAGCAAAAACCCCTTTTCGGGGTAACTGCGCAGTTCCTCCACAAAACTTTTCAGAGTGTAATTCTAACACCGAAACTGTTTGAGCTATATAGTCAAACTTTGTATGTGCTGCAGCCTTTCAGGAAACTGTCATAATTATAAACGGATACGTGCAACAGAAACTGGTTAAATCACTACTCGCCAATGACTGCGGAGCGACGGCGGCGAGCCGAAGACCACGAAGTGACAGAAGGCCTAAGCAAACGATGTCGTTAGCGTAGATCTATATGAGATGTGTGAATGCGATTGGTTTCAGCGTGAGAACCTGTCTCTGAAGTTTGAGGATCCGTGTCGCGTCTGTGAATGTCTGTGGTTTCATTTGAACGTCTCTGCGCTGAGAATCAACGTGAAGACAACCTAGCATCGCCTATAGCAAATGGCTAGCAATGACTTCGAAGCAACCTATAGAAACAACGTGCATCACCTAGCTAAGGTCTATAAAAACTGAATAGGGCAACCATATTAAATGAGCCAATTTCGCTGTTTCAAGATGTGTGCGGCTGAGGGCAAGTTTGGCCAATCTTTTAAAGATGACGATG
This sequence comes from Rhipicephalus microplus, assembly GCF_043290135.1. Taxonomy (NCBI): domain Eukaryota; kingdom Metazoa; phylum Arthropoda; class Arachnida; order Ixodida; family Ixodidae; genus Rhipicephalus; species Rhipicephalus microplus. The sequence continues at coordinate 88,772,930 of NC_134703.1, forward strand.
ATGAAGTCTCATTGGTACGAGCAAGCGAATTGGCCCCGTCGAAAACTTCCAGAAAGCTGCGCCGCCCTAGCAGCTCTCGAAAGCTATTCAACACTGCTGGAAACGCTGGTCTTTGGAGTTCAATGTGGATACGTGCTTCTTCCATGTCTCTGCCAATATTTGAGGCATGTCTTTAACGCACACTCACTCGCGAACATGTGGTATAGAGTGTTCAAAAACACCGGCAATCGTATGAAGTATACTGAATTGCAAGACATGAATTATTTGAGATAGATTTCTTCAGAATGAAATGTAATCGTTGAAGCCTTTGGGGCTGCTCTCGGAGCACCTGGATGTGGACTCGGGGCATATCAAGTGGGCCAATTTCGCCAGGTATGAAGAACCTGTGCCCGTATCCACAAAAACGCTTTGTGCTCACAGTGTCCGTAATAAAAAAAATTAGCCAATCTTGATGGGGGCCATCTTGTAACAGCATGGAACACACCCTTTAGCGGAATAAAGTGGTTGGGGTGAACTTGTGGTCGAGAAATGAATAATGCAGAGAAAGCCCTTTTGGCAGCTCCAGACCACAGTGTATTTTTGACTCGTTCCACACTTTTATCCTTGTTTTGCTTGATCCCACGTGGATCGCATGCAGCTGCTACGGAATGGCTCGTGTGGGAACGTGCTACTTGCCACATTTGTTCTTTGTTTCCCAAGTACACCGTAAACAATCGAGAGGGCGTAAGAATCGGTAAGCGCCCGTCGTTTGAAGGTATCTTGTGTCATTTTAGTGAGAGATAGAGAGAGAGAGAGATAAATAGAAAGGAAAAGCAGGGAGGTTAACCAGACTTGGCTCAGTTGGCTACCCTACACTTGGGGTGGGGGAAAAGGAGAATAATAGAACCGAAAGAGATAGAAAAGAAGAGGAGTAAGAAAGAGAAGGATGAATAGTCAGCTCGAGACTACACAGCACGGTCTCGCGCAGTTCTTTCACAAGCGGTCGTGAAGTCTGGTGGTCCTTAAGAAGTACAAGAGAGCTTTCGTGGCTTTGCGCGTATGGGAAGACGTCGGCCAAGGTCCCAGGATCTTCTGTAAGCAGCCGTGAATCCAGCTGACAGAGCTTGGCTTCCATAATACGTCGTTCGGTCTGGTATGCTGGGCAATGACATAGAATGTGCCCAAGCGTTTCCTCGCAGGCGCAGATGTTGCATGCCGAAGTGCTCGCCATTCCAAGGAGACGAGAGTACGAGTCATTTTAGTGAAGCCGGCTATAAGCCTATGGCAAAAACCACTTACGAAAGGCGAGTTTTGCGAACTCAGCCCTGGTACATTCTTCTGTTACTCATTGTTACACTAATTGGCAATGTCGCATGGGGGATGCTAGTTAGCGAATTCATCTCCGTGTCGCAAAACAAGCATTTCAAACGCGCCACTCACGCGTGGACAGCCAGCCCTTGCGCTGACGGTCGCTCCATCACGCGCAGTCCGTGAGACGCGGCCGGCCAGTGGGCATCGCGCGGTCCCTCATGCGGAAACAATGCGGCCTGTCTTCGCAGGAAGTCGGTGACGCGCGAATAGCGAGACCACGGCGGGGACCCCCGCTGCTGGCCCCGGCTGCCCGCCGTGGGCGAATCGTCCCGGCGGTGACAAAAGCGCTCTTTACCTGGAAGAAGCTGCAGGGGCGCCCCGGTAAGCGCCACCTCCTCTCTTCCTGTGAGGTGGCACGCAAGCGGGCCGAGTCCAGGACCGGTCTTGTTCGCACAGCAGCCAGCGTACGGGGCGCGCTGGGGGTTCCGTGCAGTGCGCGATACGACGCCCGCTGTTTGAAGCCACCGGACAGCGAAGTCTCGTGTCGTAAAATTGGGCACCGCGTTAGCGAATCGTGCCCTTATGGTTCGGCCAACTTAGGAAGGTAGAACTCGGGAAACATCAAAACACGGGCTACATTAGATTCGGCTATGCCGATTGGTATGTCATCGTGGTATAGGAAAAAAAGCCCACAAAAAAGAGAAAATCTTGACAAAATATAAGAATAACGAAACATTCATTCAACCTGTCATGATGATGAACATGTATGTAGTGAATCCTCCTAATCCTAATCCAAATCCTAACGGCTCACTGAAGTCAGCCTATGAAGGCATAGTTAACAAAGCTTTTTGTTTGTGTACTTGCCGTTGGTCGGCTTCTTTCGCGAACGAAATTTCTAGAATCAAGGATTGGGAAATTTTTGTGTGAGGGCCTCGTTTCTTTGCTATAGACTCAACCGAATGAATCTAACAGATAGTTAGGACATGAAAGTTCGGGAATATAATTGTTGTTTTATCTGTAATGCAGCAATTATGAAGTAAATCGGAATGTATTAAAGTGGGCGGAAAAATCGCCCTTTCCGTCGATGGCATCCGTGCACAGAGCCTTCGAATTACCCGTCCACGTATCTGGATCAAGATTAATCCGAATGTACCTTCCATGTAATTGCATGAAGCCTAAGTGCTCTCGTAATTAAGACAACACTAGTAGCGCTAAAAGTACAAGAAATAAGCAAAAGAAGGAAAAAAAACTTGGCGCGAGGTGCGTTGAGAACGTCCCTTTAGTGTTATTCTAAATAAACAGGCTGTTTGTGAGGAACAGTTCGGATACAGAGTAGAGCAGATCTAGTGACTTTGGATAAGCGTGAGAACTATGGTCTGGATCTGAGCTATTTGGTACCGGAACAAAATGAATGAATGAATCAATGAATGTACTAATAAATTTTTATTTCTCTCTGAGAAATATAGCTGTTAGGGAAATAAAAGCCGCAGTACACAGTGGCTTGACAAAGCTTCAGCCGTCTACAAAGTCCGGCAGCAAAATGAGCCAAATACAGGAAGTAAAACACATTTCAACTGAATGCACTATATGAAAGGAAGGGGCAAAATAAAGCGGAAACTAGATAAACACCAAAGGATCTGATTACACAGATGCAGCATGAAGAATACATTCGTCTTAGCGAACGAGACAAGCAAAGCTCTTACAAGCGGAACTGTCACATCGGTGAAAAATGGAGCCGTTTGGGTCTCCTGAAGAATATAGTAGTGCAGCCACGCAATCTTCTAAAGCATGATTTAACAGCAGGAATAGGGGAAAAAAAGTTGCTCGCACGGAATGATAGTATTGAGGACCAAAACAAGGGCGGCGTCACTTCAGCAGGATAGATGCGTCGTGGTGGTGTCAGGGTAGACAACACCATGTTAGTATGACCTGTAAACAAACAAACAAACAAACAAACAAACAAACAAACAAACAAACAAACAAACAAACAAACAGCTAACTGTATGGTTTGAATTTTGGGAAAAAGCTGTGACACTTTCTCAGTTCGCTCACAAATGAGCAGAAAATTCGTTTGCATTCGGCTGCCAGGACTTGCGTTTCAAATGCTAGCATTCGAGCATAGCTCAGTATGTGGCATTGTGCTCTCTGTTAGTACCAGCATTTCTCTCCGATGTTATACACAATTTTACGCAAGACATGTGTGCGTTGCCACCTTCGGTTGTTAAAGCCGAAACCGGTCTGTAAACTAGTCTATATTACATCAACCGATGGCATAAAACGAAAACCCACGCTACACCGCATACCCACAGACTGCCTTTGAACGCACGTTGGAGTTCTTTTTCTTTTTTTTTCAATTTGTTATTCACTGCATTTCCTCGCGTCACGTTCAAGTGAAACACCCGTAACATAAACGAAGACGTCGCAACAGTTCTGTAAGGATCCGGAACGACTCGGCTGCGTCACAACGCCAGCTCGCCACGTGACTCTTCTACGTCACGTCTGAGATATAGCGTGCTGCTGCACGTATTTCGCGAGAGCGCAGCATACGGCGCCGGTTGCAGCGGCACTTTTCTCTTTCGCCGAGCGGGCAGTCTAATTGCCCGTTTCACAGAAGGTGAAACGCCGGGGCCGGATACCATTAACCCCGTGCGCCGCCGCCGCATGTAGACAGCGCACCGCACTCGCCGCTGAAAGCCTGGGCCTGGCGCGCTTGTGTATGTACGACGCGTATCTATACCGAGCTTTCTTCGGCTCTTTTGTTGCGCCGTGGATGACAGGTTACGACGGCGACATAACACTGTTGAAGTATCGGTGGATGTTTGAGCGAAAGCCGGATGGTTCTGGCGGAGTATAAGAGGTCGCGAATCACACACACGCACAGATGCTGTAGTTAATCGTTTGTTGAGGGATACTAGCGCAAGCGAACATGCATAGGTGACAGAACGCGGTTTCCAACAGCGGTGACTACTGACCTTATAACGCAGTGTTGATGACAATGGCGATGGTTTCTTCGTGCTAGTGGCTCGGCGCTTCCACAGCATGGTGTTGACGTTCTATTTTAATAAATTGGAACGACAACTTTCGCTTTAAGGTTTTCTATTCTGTAGTACGTGGTGATGAATAAAACGTTGCCAGATTTTTGGGAGATTTAGTTTTGTTTTGCGTGTTAATCATAGTAACTGTTCAGCGAAAGTTCAGGGACCCTTAAGCCTCGCCTTTAAAATTTGAACGTGATAGTGATATTCTGTTGTGCGTTTTCAAACAAATGTATGAAATCTTTTCGAACTTGCTATGCATCGACTATATGGCCTTAAGGGTGCAGCAGCGTGCGTGCCTTTTGTAAGGGATGACTCGCTTTAAAATATAAAGTCGTCATGTTAATTCCATGTTCTGACACCCGATGGCAATGTACACTTGTACGACACGTTATTACACGTAATTTCATGTTGTATTGTAAACACACGCGTGTGTTCGTAATGCATGAAATTTACTTTCACTGCATTTCCTTCCAAGCAGGGGAAGTTATTTTCACTGTATCCACAAGCAGAGCCATGGCTGTGTGGTAGGACGCCCACGAAATATAACGGCGTTCGAAGCCCACTATGAACCTGATTTTTTTACTATTTACTTTATTTGCATCTTTCTCAATATTTCGGTTACGCAAAGATGATGATTTTTCGCTCACAACCAACGACGCCGACACAGGCGCCAGGATTTCTGTGAAACGAGCTCTTCAACACCATCACGTAAATATACAGCACAATATCGTTTTCTCTAGCTTGAAGACAAACTCCGACATGAGTGCCGAATCGCATAATTACTACTGAATTCGCATAAAGCGGGAACCCTTAGTGTTTCTCATGTCATATAGCCGAACATAGCCAAGCACCCAACGTCAGCCGTGGGATACGGAGCGGAAAGAGATATCACGCTGATTCGCAGAATCCGCGAGATAACGTTACCCTGGTCTCCACTCCGTGCGGCGACGGAGCGTGAAATTAGCAGAGCGCGCGTTGCTGGACGTAAAACACGGCACACCTTGCATCCTCTCTCCGTCCTCCTCCGCTACCGGTCCTCGCGCTGTCGGAGGTGGCTTTCGCTCTTTCCGAGAACCGCGGCGGTGGCACGGCATCGGCCGGCCCCCTGCCCCATTTGCCCTTCCCCGTCGACTCGCAATCCCTCTCCTCCTTTTACATCTCGGTGGTGGTGCCGTAACGGTGCTGACCTTCGCCGGTCGAGCGGCTGCGCTAACTGTCCGTGACTTTGCCTGCTCGCCGCTGTTCGCCAAGGTCTGCTTTCGCCCGGTCCGCCGCCGGACGCTGGTGCGGTCACTGTAGCCACCCCCCATACGGTGGCCCCCTCTCCCTCCTCACCGCCGATAATGAAAGTCGCCGACCTGATTACGCCGTACCGCCCCCTGGAAACGCACGCGCCCGAGGATCTTGATTCCAGCGTAGTATACGTGTAAAAAGGGTGGAGGTATGTGATTTAAATGTAAGCATCTCGGGCACAAATCTAACTAGCTGGTGGGAAGAGGGGTGAGTGGCGGCCTCTAGGCTAAACTCACAGCGCTCGACGTTTACCAATCCCGATTTTTCAGGACTGATTTCGTGTTTTCCTCGGTGCTTCTGTGAAGCAAGTCGAAGAAACGGCGCAGTTTTCCTTCTGGTCGTTTTGCTGCTTGCGACAAAAAGTATATATATATATATATATATATATATATATATATATATATATATATATATATATATATATATATATATCAAAGTATATATATAGTCAAAGTAAGAATAAAACGCCATGATTTGGTTACGCGTGTCTGCATGGGATAAGTAAAAAAAATTGTGTCGTGGTGCCTTTCAAAATAAGAAACTTTATTGAAAGTACACACACACACACACCCTGGAAGGTGAGAGGGGGGCTAACTCAGGTGTGTCGCTATTGCCGAATAAACAAGCCGCATAGGTAGTATGCAGGCCAACGCAGAAGCCAATGAAAACTTAAACAGAAAAAAAAAAGGTAGTCGCTTATTTCTGATCCAAAGACGCGCTTCGATATTGAACTAGGGTCCCGCTCCAGATCCTTCGTTGCTCTGTCGTGGCGGGGCAAGTCCTTATTTATCAAATAAAGCATTCAACAACTACGGCTACAAAGGACCCCACCTACCGTGTGAGGCGCTTAGCACGTGGCGTAATAGCGATACATGAGAACTCGGGAGAATACGGAAAGAGACAAAATGGCAAATACAAAAAAAATTGTAGGAGGCATGGAAAAAGAAGTGTACTTGAACCGTGAGTTAGGGCTCGGTTGCATCATGCAATAGAATATCCGCCGTATCCGGAAACACTCGCATGCGAGCCGGTAGAGAAACTTAATCCCAGCGGTGTGTTTGGACACCGACGCCGTTGAAACGAGGAAGGAGAACGACCGAATGAACAAAGCAGGATCGAAGCGCGTCTCCTATGGAGGCGGGAAGGAGGAACACCGGCCCCAATCTCTTTTACAAACGAGTGCGTCTTCAATGACAAGCCGCCCGCCTGCACCTTCGTCGTATGCATGAGAGCGGCGCGCCCATGAAGCTCGCACAGCCAACGTGCGGCGTTTACAAAGGAGAGCTCGAGAGAAAAGGAAGAAGGCGCTCCCCAATCGACGACAAAGGTTGGATGAAGAGAGAAAACGTGCGGCTTGCGCGAATGCTCGGTAAGGTTGGGGGAGGGTGGAGGAGAAGGTATGTGAGATATACGACGGGGGACGATCTATAGCGGGGCGTTGTGCGGGCACGACGATGTCGCAACGTCGTGGTTGATCAACAGGACCCCTCCTTCGCCTCGGGCTCTCTCAATAAGCGCAGGGATGGAGATTGTTCGGGGAGGACGACGGTGTGCCCGTCCACATTCTGTAGTATGTATACGTCCATGAATGCGCAAGAAAGAAATCGGGGAGGTAGGCAAGAAAGGTGATTCTACCGAGTGGTGGTTGCGTGTGTTTGTAATCCCGGCGACCGATGAGCGCCGAAGGGCTCCTTTATTTTGTTCCCAGCTCGTCAACGCTTGAATGAGCGGAGATTCTTGATTCCCGCGAGGCGGCGAAAGAAAGGTGGTTCGGTCTCGTCCGATGCTCTCGGCGCTGGTCGCTGCCATTGTCTCGCGAGTCGCCTTTGTAGTGTCTATATGGCTGCAGGTTGTGCAACTCCATTTGAGTTGAGGCGAAAAGGTGTGCCCGGGGGAGACATCACCTCGACATGCGCATATAGAAGCCGAGACCAACCGCGTTGCGTACACCGCGGTGTGCCCGTTCGTGGATGTCCGAAAGCTCGTGAAAGACAACAAAGAGGGGGAAACGTGGCGGATTCGTGAGCCGGCGTTAAACGGGATGTCGTCCTGGTGGCCACGGCGTTGACCGAACGAGGCTGCGACGACAGCCTCGCATGCGCGTTAAATCGCGTGACTCGCGACGACGCAAGCGACGACATCACAGCCTATTGTGCGCGTTTGAATAACGAGTGGCTGAATTTCAACAGCCTAGTTTGCGCAATACGCCATCAACGCCTGAACGGAAGGTATTGCTGCTAAGGCATCATCTGATGGGGCGTACCGCGCCTATATATGAGAAGAGAAGCGGTAAAAACAGCATCGCATATCTGTGGCTTCACATGTTTAATTAGGAGACCCTTGTGTGTACAACAACGGCGTAGAGATCAGTATATGCAAGGTGTAAGACGGCATCGTTCTATCTACGAGCCGTAAGCTTGAACATTTAGGGTATTTACAAGCATGCACGCATGTTTTCGGGAGGTTGTTCATCGTTTGTCCCACAGCTACCGCGGCTATGTGGTTCTACAGTCTAAAAAAGTTTTTCGGAGGAACTGCGCAGTTACCCCGAAAATGGCTCTTTGCTCATCCAAAAGACGAAATGTACGCAAAAGATTGCACACGCCACGGCAAGGAGAAGTACTTTCTCCGTTGTGGAGTAAAGCGTACATTTTTGTTTTTTGAGTAACTGTATAGGAATATCCTTGCCATGTGCAAACGACCCATCGGTGTCTACACAAGCCTGTTTTACTTTTGGGATCGTGCCGTAGCGTAGTGTAATGTAGTGGTTAGTGTACGCGCATGCTGACTGAGTGATCGTGAATTTGAATCCCTTGTGTCTGCTGTAACATTTCCGAATTTTATTTCTGAACGTGATGCTTGAGCATCGATTGTACCTCTAATCAAATGTTTGCGCGTGCTACGAAACGCTGGTTAAGTCAGTCAAAACCTGATATTTTTTTTCGCGAAAAGTAACTATTGCTCCTTTTAGGAGTAACCGATAGAGCGTGGTTACACTCTAAAAAAAAGAGCGAGTAAAAAGGGTGTCTTTTTGTCCCACAACAATAATCGTCATCTATATTGCGTTCCATCCTTGCGCTATCACCCCGCGCCCGGTACATTCCGGTCACGATCGACATGCCCATTATCAGGGTTACATTGCATTCTCAATAGAAAGTGGCCAGCGCCGAGTTTTCAATAAAGGAAGCGCACGCAAGCCTGATGACGGTTACTGTTGTAGGACAAAACGACACCCTTTTTACTCGATATTTTTTTAGAGTGTACTCCTTCACAGTTACTCCCAAAATGGTGCAATTGGTGTGGCAAGTTAGTTTGTTTGTTTGTATTTCAAAACCATTAGCACGAAACCGTTCTGGGAGATTGGCTAAGAATGAGTAGTTGAAAGTGTAACAGGTCGTTCGAAAATGTTAGGAAATATGAACAAAATAATTAATATGGCAGTGATACGTATTAAAATGTATTATGACTACAAGTATTATGCTTTTGAGCTCATATATCAGACTACAGTGAAAACCTGGTCAGAACAGTTTTGAAGAGATTAGGCTAGCTTTACCGCATTTTAATAACGAATATATCTAAAGGGAAACTAAAATGGTACCCGTTTGATAGTTTGAATGAAATCACACACGACATCAAACACCCGACTGCGGTAGTATCCCACAAGCTTAATACAATTTCTTCAGTTAATGATAATCCTATTTTGAAAGGAGACTAATTAGAAATCGTGTTCTAACATTGAAATATCGGCGAAATGACAGAAAATTTTGCACACAAGGCAACTGCAAAGACTGAATGACCATAGGCATGGGCAGGGCTCTCTTTCAACGAAGGCGAATATTCACTGCAGCACCCCCCGATGCAGTTGTTTTATACTTTCCTCTTGAGGGATAGTGGCTGATTACCATTCATGATTTGAAAATTCTTGCCGAATGTGATCCACCCCATCTTTATTCTTCTAGTTACTTCACTCTCATGGTCGGCTCCATGGTTACTATACCTGCCCTAAGTAGCCATATTTCATTACGACTTCCAGTGTCTCGCCCCATATAGTAAAAGGCAGTCCTCTGCCAATAATGTTGCAACAATCACTTTAGTATCATGCGTATAATTTTTGAGACCTACTCTTCTACTTTCCGAGTCCAATTCAGTAATCATGCATTGTATTCGTTTCCCGATTTACTCATCAATGTAATATTATCAGCGAATAGCAAGTTACTAAGGTAGCCTTCATTAACTCTTGCCAATATAGAGCCCCGAAAAGCTGCTGTAGACAATCGGTGAATAGCATTGGAAAGATCGTGTCTCCATGCCTTACCGTTTTCTTTATTGGGATTCTGTCGCTTTTTTTTTATGAAAGGCTGTGGAGGTTGTAGATCCATCGTAAATTTCTTCTAGCATGTTCATATATAGGCTTCGTCGATCAACCTTTTTCGACGACCAACCTCTTTCCGAAGAGCACTTTGCCTGCACGTCAAGACTATGTGACAGAAGTAGGCTGTGCAATCGGTACTGCAATCGTGCATCGCTCCGGTCAATCTGAACGACTCTGATTAAACACTTTTCGTGTGTGGGTGTGCGCGTGCATTTAATAAAATCAATTCATATTTGCTATTTAATTTTAGCCCTATTTTTTCAAACCTATGCGGGGTAGTGAACCAAATACTTGTGCACCGCTAGCCTCCCTGCTTCTCTTTTCTTTTCTCCTCGCTCTCTTTTATTTTTTGTGTTTGCTTCTGGGATTATAGGACCTAGGACGTGTGCTTCGATAGCGCAGAAAGCAACTAAAAAGAAACATGACAAGTGTTAGTGCGGCATAGGGGAACAATGGTCGAAACAAGGTGAAACGTATAATCTGGTGAAAGGAAAAGATCGTTTTTGAGTGTTGTATTGGTGTAAAAGATTTTGTGGAACAGGTTTAGGCGGAAGTACTTACGATGCGGCTGAAGTGTTTGTAGACCTAAAGTAGCTTTCGTTGAGGAAACACTGGCGTAGTGGGAATAATTATAAAGCACAAAACTAGCTGCACGACTCTGAACGGACTGAAAGGCTGTGGTTAATGCGGAAGTAGATGCATCCCATACAGGCGTATTGCAATTTAGATCTAACGAGTGTTGTGTGCAATGTTAGTTTTAAACTTGAAGGAACGCATGAATATAACAGCTAAGAAATTTAAGCATGCGATTAGCGTTATTAATTACATGTTGAAAGTGCACACTCCGGGAGAGGTTGTGGGATGCACGCCAAGATAATTAACGGCAGCTGTCTGCGGGATTTAAAAGAGGTTTTTTATGAGTATGAGAAATGTTGTCATTAGCTTTATTATGATGCAATACTCTCATTACCTTGTGCTTACTAATGTTTAGTCTCATGAGCCACTTGTCGCACCAGTTAGAAACAGCGTGATTGTCAGACTGTAAAGTAGAAACTTCATGGGTGATATGAATTTCGTTTCGACCATTATCTTGAGGTTAAAGTTCCCTTTTGCACAAATGCTTGTTGTCATGCTTCTTTTTTGCCGCAAACTAGCAGTGACTGGAACCATCTTCCTGCCTCCGTTGCTGCAATCGAAGAACCTGCCGCCCTCAAAATTGCTGTTATTGATGCATTGTAGTTAGACCACTCCTCTCTGTAATGCCCCCGGGCCCTGAGAGTATTGAAATAAATAAATAAAAAAATAAATAAATAGATAAATTGCTGCTGTAGTGTCCGAATTCAACTAATCTGGGCGACCACCTGTAGGTGCATGCGCTTCCCAAAGCGTGCTCGTGATTCTGTATATCTTTCTTTCCTCTCTTCTCCTATCTCTTCACCCCTTCCCCAAGTGCAGGGTAGTAAACAGGGGATGTGTCTGCTTAACCTCCCTGCCTTTCCTTGCATCTCTTTCTTTCTCTCTCTACTCCCACAATTTGTTCACTGTGGCGCCGTGAGGCTAACACCAGCGAAAAGCTGGCACCCGTTCGCACATACCGCACTTGGACTTGGCTCGCATGTATAAGCGTGTCATACATGTCCGCAAAGTGAACCAGCGCCGATATGCCGAGCGGCTGGAAAAAATGTGTCCAACCCAACTCGGGAGGGAGACGGCAGAGAAAGATTTGCTTTAGAAGGGCAGTAAGCACTGACGAAAGCCACATGTTATTTTGTCGTTATGTTTTGCCTTCCGTAAAGCGTTGTAACTTACCTTGACCCCGTTTTCCCGATTCTCCGTGTCCGCTAAGCACCTCCGTTGCCCATTTGGTGACCAATCTTGTTTCCGTATTTTTGTCCAGCTGGGACCTCCGTCTTCAACATGTAGCGTGCAAGTAGAAGCAAAAGGAACAGATAAACGTTTCACGGAGCACGTACCAAACATTCCGACGCGCGTTTACGTTCAGCTATATGCGACGTGGCGCACATTTCAGTCTTCGGGCAGGGAGTGTCTATACGTAAGTACGCACACCGTCTGCGATCCGCGCCTTACAGGCCAAGCAAGGCCCTGTCTGCTGATTTCATTACCCGAGACTGCCTTATTCATCAAAGAGTTAGTGTGATGGTATACACAAGCGTCCGTTGTGCCGTGCTCGCAGCGCTGAGGAAAACACGGGACGCAGAAACTCTCGTCGATTTTGCGAACACACGCGGCTGCCTTGCACACAGCATGCAGAGCCGACTAACTGTGCAGCTGCGGGAGCCGGACGTTCACCTCTTCAAGCACAAGAAAATGCACAAGACGCCTAAAGTGGATAGGAATGAGGTGCTCAAAGGGGGGAAAAATGACGATGCTCTCACAAGTTGTATACACGTATATCACAGTATTTTGTTCAATGTCCGTTACGCACTGTGAATGCTGAGTCCGTAAAAATTATTGCTCACTTCCGTTTCTCACCGTGGTAGCGAGTTTTCAACGTCACTATGTTGCAGTAGACCGGGGCCAGCTCCGACGCCGTCCATTCAAGTGCATGTACAACGCAGAAAGGTTTCTATGAGTTTACCCCGTCACAGAATTCAAGAGTCGGTGGTTGCTATAGAGAACTCTAAATTTGAGTGATCGCAGGATACAGTATTCTGATTTAGAGTTAGGACTTCCTTTCAAAAACTTTCCTATGTAGACAAAATAAGAGGTCTGCTGAAACTGTTTGAATGACTGACAGACAGACAGACAGACAGACAGACAGACAGACAGACAGACAGACAGACAGACAGACAGACAGACAGACAGACAGACAGACAGACAGACAGACAGATAGATAGATAGATAGATAGATAGATAGATAGATAGATAGATAGATAGATAGATAGATAGATAGATAGATAGATAGATAGATAGATAGATAGATAGATAGATAGATAGATAGATAGATGACAAAGTAAGCAGTAGACTAAACTCATCATTACTACTGCACGTAGCAACTGTGGCGCATAAGACCATCAAATGGATTAAATTATGCAGCCTTTATTACTTGCTTCACGAACGTCTTCATTCGCAGAGATTACAGCAAGCACACCGGCGGACCATACTCTGCAAGCATCGTACCACGCGCTGTACGAGCAGAACTTAATCGTCGTCGTTTTTTACACACACACACACAAAAAAGGTATATAAACGTCAATTATCACAAGAACGTTGTCTCTGCTGTAAACCCCCCCCCCCCCCGCGTTTTTTTTAGATGCGGAGCATCTTATACTCGCGCCTTTTAGTGCGCCGTCCGCGCCGTCCGCGCCGTCCGCACCGCTTCTCGAACATTCGACAGCTGACGCGCGCGCATGCGCCGTCGCGCCGTCGCCCACTCTTTCACCATCTGTGCATCCCTTACTCCTCTACACACCGCGCGTGCTTCACTCCTCCACCATCTGTGCACCCTTCCTCCTCTACACACCGCGTTCGACATCTACAATTCTCCTGATTCTCCAGTGGACGCGCATGTGGCGTTGCGCTTCGAGAACATTCAACAGCTGACAGTGCATGCGCCGTCGAGCTGTATATATACTCAAGGTCGGCGCTCGCTCGCTCAGTTGCCGCTCGTCGGTTGGTTTGTACGGCGCGTCGACGTCCAAGGTCGCGGTGAAATGAATTCCAACGAATCCACAAACACAATGATCGACGTCCCTTCGACCAGCGCCGCCCTTTCGCATACGTGTGTACGTGTTCACTCATTTAACACCCCCTCCTACAACCACGTTAACCAATTTAGCCATCGACCCAAGTAAGTCGCAATTTAACACCCCATTTCACAACCACGTTAACCAATTTAGCCATCGACCCAAGTAAGTCGCACTTTAACACCCCGTTAACCAATTATATGCTCCGCATCCGTCTCAGTGTTCCCCCGAGGGAAGCTGCCGGCAATTTTTTTTTCATATGATCACTCTGATAATATACCATGCTAACACATCAACGATGCTAATGCGAGTACGAAGCGAATGGCATCGGAAAATTGATCGGTGGTGTCACAACCGGTGGCGTGCACATCGAACACGCCCCCCCCCCCTCCGATTTTTTTTGACATGGCTTACAGAGTCAATATAACCATTTCAAAAAAAGTGCCTCCCCCTTCCCCATTAAATTAAGAAGGTGCCCCCCCCCCCCCGCAACACTGTTCCAGTTATAGTTGACCCAATATCCGTGACGGCTGCCCATCCTTACTGCGCCGGAAACGCGCCCCTCGAGTAGCAACAAACGAGCACATACGGTACGCTTACGAGGCTAGAGAAAATCATCGCCCTCACTCACACCCTTCCCCGAACAGTGACGCAGCGCATTTCGGCGCACGAGTCACATCTGCAAGTGGCGTCGACCGGTCGTGGTTGAACGGACCCGTGACGGCGTCGCTGGTATAACGTTGTAAGGAACGGACAGACAATGCACTCCTCCTAGCCAGCCGGTTGCTACCCGGCAAAGCAGCCGCACATATCGCTGCTGGTCGTACACTATATGCACGCCATACGTGGGCGCAGGTGAAAAAGCGGCAGTGTACATGTACCCGGGGATTGGCCGCATAGGTCGGCGCACGTCAGTTCTTCAGAATAGAGCCGCGGTTCTTCGGCGCTGTCAATGGAGTCACTGCTCCCTCGGCGTCGCACAGCACGCCCATCCGGCGCAGCAAAGTCGTCGGCGCTCTTATTGTCAGCGTCGGACAGCGCAACCCGTAAATCACTGCACTGGCATAGCAAATATCGTTATCCGGGCATGCGTATATAACGAGCGAGAAAGAAAAAAAAAGAGGGGAAAGGTAACGAAAACGGGGAAGTGGATAGACCTGTCGTTCGGAGGGGTCCCGAGATGGTAAGAAGCATGCTGCATGGGATCGAGTTTCCGCGCGCAACTATAGGTGCAACAACGTGGCTAGTTCACAGCGTCGCTGTTAAAACAACAACAACATGAAAGTGTGACGTACTTCTTTGTGACGTAAGCGATAGTATTGTCAATATTCTGAGCGCTTACGTATTCCTTCCCGAGTCCTTCTTTTTGGGTCCACCTTTGAACGACTGGTTAGTCCCGTACGGTCTCATCTCTCCATGTGCATTTATATATGCGCAGTAACTGCAGCCCGCAGTTACTGAGGTTATTATACATGTCTTCATTAGCGGGTTATGTATGAAGCTGTCGTTATGTATGAAGCTCCGCTAGTATAATGGCGTTAAAGGACAGCGTATACCGAAGAGGCCGAGGACGTTTATTATGCATATCATTCATATATTGTTCAATTTTCCTGTCTCAGAAAGAACGCGGGACCTCTTGTGTGTTTTGACACCCATAGATTTCTCCCTCATATACTTTCCCTGACATGCGCTGAATATATAGGCATGTCTCGTAGAACAAGGTAGGATACTTTGTTCCGAATAGAAAAACCAAGTACATTATATACCTAGCAAGAAAATTCACCGACAATTACGTTAATGTCTAATGCTAATTCTGAACGCAGCTGTTTGGTCGTTTTCAGTTTTTGCGATACGTTGAGGCAAACAGTTTGAGAGAGGCGTGTATAGTATGTAAAGTTGCAGACCACGCCATCAGTATAGCGTGAATGACGCGGACAATTTCGTGCAGCCCATTGCACACCAATAACCGCAGATTATACCTCGCTGCCCGGGTGACCACAGAAGGAAGTTCGTGCTGGCCACGTGTTCGCTAACATGCACGCAACTTGGCCACTCCGCTCAAAGAAGGCCGAACGAAGGACAGAGTGAAAACGCACATAAACAAGGCAAAAAAAGAACAAAACGACGACACAGAGACAAGAAGGACATGAAGGAAGGGGTCCTTCTTGTCTCTGTACCATCGTTTTGTTCTCACGCTGTAACAATCGTCATGCCATACCAACTAGCCCAAGCTGCCGCACTTCTAAGTTACGCACTTCCACGTTCGGTACGCGCCTCGTGCGCCTTGCTCATTACAATACCACGCGATCAGTTCACATTACCGGGGACAAAGACGCGCCTTCCCTGGGCCACACCCAAAAATTAACAAAGCACGAGCTCTTACTCTAAGAAGATTGCAAACACGCACGTACATAACTCCATCTACTTTGCACAGAGTTGACCCCGACACACCACCCACATGCTTGCTTTGCAACCATCCCCATTGCAACTTCGAACACATGCTCTGGCTGTGTCCTACCAACAGCGCAGCACAACTAAACACCCAAGAGGCTTGGCTGGAAGTCCTCAAGAGCAACGACTACAATAAGCAACTACAGGCGGTCCACAGGACCCAGGACATTGCTACAAGCCTTCAGCTGCCAGCGCCAACGGAGCCCCCAGGCTGACTTAAATGTTGGAATGGCCCTTACTCAGGCTCCTCTGGGTATCTTGAATAAAGTCAATCTCACTCACTCACTCACAATCGTGCCCGAGTGCCGTCCTGGCTTCCTTACAGTGCATAGATCACCTGATACTTCAGTACAAATCACACGCAAGCAGCCGTGGCTGAGCGTGATTTCCTCTGCCTTCCACTCTGTAAGAGCTTTCTGATCACGTGTTCTACGTGCATCGTTTTCGAACAATGACGTTTTTTCGCACCCCGTTTCGACACTCAGCCTTACTGCAGGTGGTTAATCACGACTGCAATCAGTGTACTCGCTGACAGACCTGCTCTTTTGCCCGACACCGCTTTGAGCACTTGAAGGCGTGTCGCACCTGGTGCGGTAGTTCCTTTTTTTTTTTCTTTTTTCTATGACTTACTGGCACTCGGCACAGTTTTCAGTGCGACATTTCGGTCAATGGTCTGTGCGATTGCTTCGAAACGTGCGTTGTGGGTTCGCGCGCGGGCTCTGTTTAGCGACGTGTCCTTGCCGGAAAGTGAGAGTCGTTGTGTAACGACCTACGAGGGTCCGTTGTGACGGAGATTAACCTGCATATTCTCCTTCAACGGACATTCACGACCGGTTTCGTGAAACTGCGTGACAATGAAGCTCGAAGAGGTTGCTATCACGTGGCACTGAAATGCTTTTTGGAACTCAGGATCACCAGCATTTAAGAGCGCTCTTATAGCCATCCTGCAGTTTTAATCGAGCAGTTGAACGTAACCGACGAGATTGAGAAGATTTATTCTTTTCTTTTTTTGTATGTTGTCATTTTTCTTCTTCTGCTCCTTCTTCCTATTATTATTATTATTATTATTATTATTATTGCTGCAGATGAGGATGATGAGGATGACAATGACACTATTTGTTTAAGGACACGTGTTTGGATAAGGCTGACGAAAAGATTACAGTTTACAGGTGAGCCCAATCTTGCCGATTTCTTGCCATTGCTTAGAGGAAACGAAGAAACAAGAAGTCTGTGAAGCTTATTAGGGTGTTTGGATAAAGCTCATACTGAATGAAAGTTACGTAGAATTGTTTCAACGGGACGGGGCCACCACACCATATAATGAGGTTAGTGATGATGCCACTGATGACAGTATTTCAGAAACATTATTTATATCGAACGTTGGCCCCTTTCATTACCCTCGAGAACACCGACGTGAGCCCAATAAGCTGCTTTACGAACGCCGGAGTAACCTTGGCTGCTTGGTATTCCTTAACGTACACACAGGCCTAAGTACCTCTGTGTTCTTCCCATTTCATCCTATCGACTTGCAACCGCCGAGTGTGGGAATCAAACCCGCACCATCGAGTTCAGCTGGGCAACATCTCACATGGTGAGCCACCATAATGGGCGCTTCTGAAGTACATTTTGTAAGGGTTAAACGAGGAAGACATATCGCTTGTCACAGTTGGCAATATTTAAGTATAGCAGATAAACGCTGACAAACGTGCTGCAACGGCACTCAGCTAGCAATCACGCGATGCAAACCGACCCACGATGTGCATGCATGGAACTACAAAATTCAGTGCATATAGAGAAGTTGATCTAGATTGCAAGACTTGGCTAAAAAAATAAAAGCATCATAGGCATTGCATGAAGCTAGCGTAGCTTAAAAGCTAACGGGAGGAAGATGTTTCTCTTCTTAAAACAAAAAAAAAGTTCTGGAATACAGCCGGGCACACGTCTCATGCACTATAGGAAACACACGGTGTGAAAATGGGATAGACTCACTAGCTATAATAAAAAGCATATCTTAACGCCAGATGATACTCCCACCACCGAGTCGCAACTAAGCTGGAGGCAGGCGGTCACCTGGAGACAGCTCAAACGAACACATTTCCTAACCCAATCTACCTATATATTACGGATATATCCGGGCAAAAACTAGGAAGACACGGGCGAATTGTGCCAGTAAGGACCAGCAACACCCAAACATATGTTGTGCGGTTGTAGTATAGTAACCAGAATAATGGCAGTTACTCGAGACCCTGTCGTCGATATGAGCCGCCGCTCTGCGCAGCTCCGACCTCGGCGTCCAAACAGCAAGCCCGCGAGGCGGCGTTGAGGCAGCCTTTCACGCTCCCCAGTGGCAAACCTAAGCACCGGTCGTGATAAACCTTGCCTAACGTTCAATAAAGCTGTATGCATCCGTCCATCCATGAAGGCTAAATTAGAGCTGGCTATTTCATGAACATAATTGGATTACTGAAGAAAAACACCAACAAAAAAGTCTAAGACAAAAAAAATAAGAACATAGAAAAAAAATTATCGTAAACGCTATGTGCTTATAAAATATGTTGTGCTTAAAGAATCACAAAGCAAATTGAAGGTGCTGTCATAGATTGCCACGATAGTGTCCGTAGAGGTAGTTTTCTATGCACGAGTATACATGAGATGATTATGAAGTATGCAAATTAATAATTAAATACTAATAGAAGAAGCAGCATTAACTATTTTGAACAATTCATTAAATCTGCAGCAATAACAATTCTGAAATCTTGATGAGCACTCACTGCATGTCTTTTACCGGATTATCCTCCTTGGTCTAGATACGTCTACGGCCGAAGCACTTGCGAATTGCATGCATGTCTTTCTTTCTTTCTTTCTTTCTTTCTTTCTTTCTTTCTTTCTTTCTTTCTTTCTTTCTTTCTTTCTTTCTTTCTTTCTTTCTGTCTTTCTTTCTTTCTTTCTTTCTTTTCTTCTCTTTCTTTCTTTTCTTTCTTTTCTTTTCTTTTCTTTCTTTCTTTCTTTCGCAAAGACCCGCGAGAGTTACCATTGTAGCAGAAAAACAAATGTGCTGGGTTGCGTAGGTTTCGGGAAAATGCGTGTAATTTTAAGCACCTTCCGGCAGCTTTCCCACTCGGTGCTTCCGCAGGCGGGGCTTCCCTTCGCAGAGTTGCACAGTTATGACCATGGAGGAACAATGGGGCCTTGCCACGATTAATGTAACAGTTCGTAGGATACAGGGAACAGTCGCTACTGCGCGCCTTACAATATGGTATACGAGAACTTAGGTGCAGCTGCGAGGTCTAGAAGAAAGGCTTCGTGAGCTTCACGCTTCATGTCAGGCCGCACTTTTGTGGGCCCGATGCGCATTTAGATCTCTGCGTCATTCTCAGTGCGAAGTATTTTTGAAAGCGTACACTTTTGCATTCGTACCACCTTCGATATCACTCCCCCAAATGTCTCTGGAAGGGAAAAGCCTCGGCTGCTGACCCGCAAATCACTGGTTCGATCATGGCCGCGGTGGTCGCATTTTCGATGGAGGTGAAAAGGCTAGAAGCCTGTGTGCGATGTGAGTGCATGTCGAAGAAGATTGATCTAATTTCCGAAGCCCTTCGATACGGCTTGGCTTATAAGTTATGATTGGGCCGTGGTTATCAGGCGCAAAACACCGCCAAATATTCTTAGAAGAGGGAAACATCGACGACGTTGGAGCTTTCTCTTCAAGTGTAGACGGCATTTTACGCGACTTCATTCATTTGCCGGTTTTTGATTCTCCGCGAAAAACTCAACCACGCCTCGAGCAAGTACACGCATGTGCTCATGACCAAGCGGGTGACTGAGTAAGTGAGTGAGTGAATAAACTTTTATTGGGCCCAGCAAAACGAGATAAAACACGCGCACCCGGCTGATCCCATGACGGGACCGACAGACCGAGCCTGCCGGGCCGATCATGGGCACGCTGGACGGACAGGATTTGGTTTTCATTGACGTCTATTCGTAGGAGCGCGTCCTATTCTCCTTTGAACAACTTCGCGCCATACGACTCGCACTCAGAGCATGTAAGACAAAGTAGCAGCCTCGCCGCAGGCAGCGCAAGAACTATTCAGGTAAAGACTATTGAGGGATGCCGGCTTGGGGAGGTTGTTGCAAACTTTTCGGAGCCTATCTGCAAGTATACTAATGTTGTGAACCACCCACGCTTTAATTTATCAGTTAGCGAAGACAACTACTATGAGTATGTGGAATTAATACACACACTGAACAATATATGGGGTTTAACGCCCCAATCCCATTAGATAATTATGAGAGACGCCGAAGTGCAGGGCTCCAAAAAATTTGACGATCTGGCGTTCTTTAACATGCGCTGACATCGCACAGCGCACGGGCCTCTGCCTTTCCACCTCCATCGAAATGTGACCGCCGCCGCCGGGATCGAACACGCGACCTTTGTGTCAGTAGCCGAGCACCGCCAGGGCGGACAAACGCGCACCTATACGCAGCTACACACTTTTGCGATGATGTGACCGCAGATTATAATGAATAATCGGCACTAAGCGATTCGTAATGGGAAGTCCTTTACATCACTCACACGTTCAAGCAACTCACGTGGCATAACGTGTTCACTCTTCTGCCGCGAAATGTTACGTTCGTTCGTTCGTTCGTTCGTTCGTTCGTCTATCTATCTATCTATCTATCTATCTATCTATCTATCTATCTATCTATCTATCTATCTATCTATCTATCTATCTATCTATCTATCTATCTATCTATCTATCTATCTATCTATCTATCTATCTATCTATCTATCTATCTATCTATCTATCTATCTATCTATCTATCTATCTATCTATCTATCTATCTATCTATCCGTCCACTGGGCGCGCATGGTTTTAAAGCAATATTTTGTAGCGGGTTATCACATGGACCTCGTCGCATATGTGAGGTACTCGGTGTTGTGTTTATTGGCCACGTCGACTTCAGGTATTCTGCTTGGAAGATCACACATTGTCGATATACTGGAGATGCGACAGTTTTTTTCTTATGTACGGCTCTAGGGTAGATGTCATCATCATCAATGCAATAGCGTTATGTATCTCACGAGTCGAGAAATTTTGCAGATATGCCGAAGCGATACTTGGCGAGGCTTGCTGACACTCCACGAGACCTGACGGTACATAGCGATGCCTTGTCGGGGGCGTCGGCGTCTATACGAATGATGCAAACAAAAGTAATAAGACATGGTCATATTAGCGCTTCCAAAGACACATGGGAGAGACCGAATACAGACAGGCACTTGTGCACGTCTTTTGTGTACGTCACATGTGGACGTCTTTTGTAGCACGAATGTCCCCATAATATGTAATCACCAGCTCGCCCAACAAGTTGTTATAATGTAATGCCAATTTTTCAAAATTAGCATGATACGTACTCAAACAAATATGTGTATACCGTCGGCGCACCGGAAGTCACATGATCTCAATGTAACATGACGTCATTATTGAGGTGAGCCTATAAAATCACTGCTCACAAAACTGCGTGACGTCATCATGGCGTCATAATTACGTTCTTATGACGCCATCACACGACATCATTGCTAGTTCATATATAGCAGGGCCGATCCGGGAGGCAGTGTGAAATATTGTGTTGTGCGTAAAAGTTTCGGGGCGAGGTGAGGATTAGTACAGTCGGTTTAGATGAAGAATAAGAAAATAATATGAAGATGGCTTTCACTTAAGAGTCGCGTTAGGGGAAATGTTGAGAGACCGTATGACTTCATATTGATACAAGTCCTGATGGACCATTCCTTGTTGTTTATCATGGCCCATATCAGGAGCTTCGTACTGATTGTATACAATACGCCTTAACGAGACAGCAAGGTTTGCCGATGCATAAATGGATGGACGCATAAGAAACTTCAGTGTTAGTCCTGAGGTGCATGGTTCAACGCGCAGCGGGCCGCTCCCACGTTGGGACAGTCAGGCCAAGCCCGACCGCTGAATCGCGTACCCTCTGGACAACCCACAGTTGATCCCCGATATCGGGGCTCTTGATAGCAAATCTAAGCCACAACTTCGTTACCATACAACCCCCCCCCCCCCCCCGAATATACTTCTTTGCTCACCTTTTTGCATTCGCCTTTATCACTTTTCTGCCTACGTGTTAAAGGATCGCTTGCTTGCCGAAGGCCTTGGCATGTGCCCGGCTGCGTTCCGCTAGGCCTTGTAGGCGAAGCGTTTACATTAGCATAATGAGGGACAACGCACAATAGTATATGGTGCTCTGAGTCGCGGCTGGACTGGGCGCGTTCTTACGCGAATCGACAGAACACAGCACGACCCCGAAAATAACGAATATGGCGAGGATGTAAAAGAGAAAATAAGCAACAGACGATGGCCAAGCAGGTGAGCGATTTCGGCCCGGCCAGATTTTCGACTGTGGCACTGGCAGCAACAGACGGCGTGCGGACAGCATCCAAGGGCATCTGTCTACATCCGTCCCTCCGTTTGCGCTGGCCCACGTCACCTGTAGCGAGCGGGCGGTTCTTCTGTGGCGGTTCCAAGTGCGCAGGTCTAATACGGTGCACTCGTTTTGCGTGTGCGTCATGTTGGCGTCTCAGCTGCAAAGGTGCCTCCGAGCACGGCGCGTCAGGGAGCCTCTGTGGGTTTCAAAGCGCATGCAAGTATTGAGTGGTCACTGCCGGATGCAAGCACTGAGACACGTGGAGAAAAGTAAAACTGGGGAGAGATTGAGAGAATCAGAGTCGGGACGTGTCAGTACCTCATAAAAATTGGGGCTTGCAAGAGAGGCTATAACAAGTAACTGCACTTACGGACATCTTTTTTTGGCAATGAAGAAAATGCTACGGAGCCAAAGCGGGCATGTGCCACCGCTGACAAATGTAGCCCCACAATTGCTGCCGTGTTTTTCGCATGGCAATGAAAAAAAGACAATATTATTTTCTACGAGACGCTGTTTATAAAGAGACGCAGCACGCACCAAGGGGATATTCTTCTTTATTCAATTACTTTATGCACTCGCTTTTGCGCGTGTTAGAACATCCCGCATTTTACGTGCTCCTCGTAATCGAAATTGCGACTTGGTGTTTAGGTGAACTATAATATATTATAGGCACTACAGGTAGGCGCTTGTCACCCTCCAGTGTTTCCGACGACTTACCGAAGAAGCTTGTGGTAAATTTCACTCACAAATGACTGCCTAAGCAGACGAACCAAATTATATCCAGTGGTCTTATTTAAACACTACACTTCTCTTCACTTTATTACCTTAAAGACCCTTTGGTAAATATATTACATAAGGGGTGGGAATATATTAGTACGTAATTTGCATGAACATAATTGAAAATACCAAAGTAGAAAAAGAAAAAAAACACATGTGCTAAACATTTGCATAATGCATAACTGAACACCGTAGAGAAAAAAAATACAGATCAGTACATGAGGTGATGTGTTAATTACGTCATCAGAAATACCTATACCTAAACAATACAAAGTGAAGATGAAATAATGCTTTCATTGCGAAAAGTGCGCTGTTACACACTCCGTAAACGCACAGGGACAAGCGATGGCAACGATCTGGTGAGGCGGTTATGTCATTCAAAACGTGAGCCAAGCTGGACTACTTTGCGGAGGAGTACCTGGGCAGTAGCTCCAGCCCCATAGCTTTCATGTTTCCATTCATTGCCAGTAAAGGTTGTCCGCGAGTATAAAAGGTGTTGTGTGGGACTGCGACAGATGAACCAGCACCTTCGTTTGTTAAAAGGAAAAGAAGGCAAGAATGCTATTGGTCACAATACGAAGTAAATATCAATCAATCAATCAATCAATCAATCAATCAATCAATCAATCAATCAGTTATTATATCAATCAAACAATCAATAACTATCTATTTAAATAATTAACATGAGAATGTGCTACTAATGACATAAATAGATAAAGAACTTAGCATTACTTTACGAAAAGCTCAGTGAAAAGGGAAGCTTTGCATTTATTTATAGCCTTGAATTATCTTTCGCCATTGCGATCTGCGCGTTATCTTCGGCTCTTATGCACTCGCAGTGATGTCGAGATGAGCGTGTTGGGGGTACATATTACAGAGCGTGCAAATACACTAACACCTGCTACGGCCACTGACAGGCACTTGAAAGTGCAGGACGTGCATTCACCACGTCAGGACGTGCATTCACCACGTCAATTCATTCGTAAATGGGCCAACGTTGCGTTATTAGATGTCGATGACAGCACCTCATTCAATACAGACAGCCTCTTGGTACCGGCTGTGTGGCCGCATTAACCACACACATATGCTGCGGCGCTGCCTAGGTGCTCCAACAGGTGTGGCGATTGCCGTGATTCCGCCGATTGCTCAGCACAAAGATTTACCCGAACCTGCGGTGTAAGCTGTAACGGTGGCAACGGGGCATTCTACACACCTCAGAGCAAGGCTCCTGATAAGTCGACGGAACTTATGATAAGTGGATTCGCACAGGCGTGGAGCATGCGTGTATGTGCGACCGCCATCGCAAATCTTGTCGAAGTATACGTTTGTGAAACTCACTTATGATGCCTCACAGTTTGACATTTGTTTTTTTTAAGCTAAATAACGCTTAGTTCTTTAGTCGATGGCTCCCGCTTTTGCCTCTTCTTTGCCAGGGAAAGTCACACGACCGTTTATTCGTTCACATAAGTCGACTGAAAGTGGAAAGCCATATTATTTCTTAAATACAATAGTTTTTCTGCGGATACTTGAACGCAGAAATTTTGGTCTTTCTCTCGTTTTGTTTGTCTGTCACACGATTCGGGCACACGGCAGAAGTTTAGGCATTTGCTGAACGCCCAGACATTTTGAACTGGTGGATGCGTTCATACTTGAGAATTGTCAATCAAAAAGCAAATATTACTCAGACACAAAATTAATGCGTATAGGTGATGTGTTCATCTACTAGAAAATACATGTATGAGCGATTCTTAAGATCTCAATGTTTCTTACGCTGCTCTGAAAATGTGATGCTACGCAAGAAAAAGAGGAGGGGGAGGAGGAAGGAAGGAAGAAAGGAAGGAGGAAAAACAGGTCTTCTCCTGACGATATGGTGCTGCCACCCGACATGATAGAAATGATACGAGAACAGCATCATGGGTGGCTGCGGATGAGACCAGCACTCATGTGGTACGGCCGGCAGAACACTATCACCTTTCGACAACATGTACACTCTAAGCCAAAAATGGCCAAAATGGGAGCAACGGCTGTTTTTACTCCTTCAGACCGACTGTTACTCTCCGAAAAGACCAAGCGGAACAAGATGGCCGACTTGTTCGAGAATGGGGGAGCAACTGTATTCATCTAAAGTTTGTAAGGGAGCAACGGAAGGAGGAACCGCTGTAAATGCTCTCGTCACGCAACGGTTACTCCCCGGCAGGACACCGCACACAAATATGCATGCCGCCCACATTGATATTCATGGGCCAGATTATTGTTGGTTCTGTGTGCCAAACTTCACCAAACCAAAACAGTGATTTATTTTAGCATCCGTAGATAATAAGATAGCAGCGCTGGCTGAACACAGAAGGCCTGAGAATACAGTACGGCAAATACCTAACACACGCAGCAGCAGAATGGAGAGTTGGCACGTCAAAGCGGACCGAACGCCGAAACACGTGCAAAACAACGATAAAAAAAGCCTAGACACGCCGTTCGTCCGCGAAGTAAGGGCGTCAAAGTCGATCAAGCACCGAAACACGTGCATAAGGAGCCCCCCCCCCCCCCCCTCCCCGCCCAGATATATCGGAGAAGAAAAAAAAAAAAGCTGACCCAGACGCGCTTCTCATCAGCCATACACTTAGTAGCACGCTTCACCGTGTAGTTTGAGGGCAGAATGACAAATCTGCGCCATCTGCGCCCGCACGACAAGTGTGGCGCTAGCGTAGCAAACGATGTAAGTTACAAAGTAATTTTTATTCGGTGTTTATGTCGACTAGCACTAAATAAAAATTACACTCAACTTTTTATATTTATTTATGAGTTTTAATGTACCTCAGTTTTTTTTTTATAATTGTATTAGGAGAACACACTGAAATTTTTGCGCTGACGCCTGTGCTGCCACTGCTCGACGTTTTTTTTTTTTTTCGGCGCAACTAGGTTCGCGTTCGCACTACTTACTCATTTTCATATGGTCTGTGGTTGGCGAGCACATGGACGTGCTAGCTTGTGAGCGATGTTTTGATCGTGTGTGTGTGTCGCAGATTTGCGTTTCTACTTATTCGTGATGAAGGTTAGTGTATATTTATCTTTATTGAGCGCGAAGTAGTTGTGGATTTTGCTGCTGGGTGGAACAAACACATCGTAAACACGTCTTCAGCTATCTGCAAGCCTGTTCGCTCGTCGGACAAAGGACTGTGCATGCATCAGCGTGCAGGTGAGTGACATTTCCAGCAACATTTAATGCTCTTACAATACATTGTTGAGTGGTTGCGCTATTGAAAGAGAAATGATTTGCTCTTATTCACCGTATCCATTGCTAGCCTAATCGGACTAAATTACCTCTATTACCGCCTGCATACCCTCTTGCTTCCCCTGTCACCACTGCAGTGCCAGTGTACTTTTGCAGTTAAAAGTTCATTTCCGCAACACTACCTCGCTTGAAAAAACATTGGGGCGGGGTTGTAGCTGCATTCATACTGGCACTTTTCTACCATTGGCTTTATGTAATGTTAACGGCTGAGTGTTGGGGCCTTGGGCCGCATTTTTTAGAGATGTAAAGTGTATGTAAATCAGTAAGTGAACAAATCATTGTCGCATCACTTCACTGGCATAGCCAGGTGGTTGCGCACAGAATTTTTTTAGGCCGGGCGTAGGGAGCCCAAATTGACGACCATATTCGCTTGCCCGGCCTATTCAGATAAGCGGACCCCCCCCCCCCCCTCCCCGCACGCCTAAAAAAAAAAAAAAAAAAATCTGCCCACATCACTGCGTCACTTGCTTCACCTCTGCGCTGAACGTACTATTTTATAAGCGCACCATCAAGCGAGCAGTTTACATATTGACAGAACAATTGGAGGAGGAATGACCCAAATTTTCAGATTTCTTTAGTGATGCAAAACCTTAGCAAAACTGAATATTGTAAAAGACAATCATAAATGCTGTATGTTCTCGTTAGCGCTGTCATTATTCTGCATCATGAAATCTTTATGCGCTGTGAAAACTTGGCATGCCGTTGAAGTCACATATCGACGTTAATACCAATCGACGAAAATTTCGACAACCTCGATAACGCCGTTTGGGATTTGCCGCATGCACATAATTAGGCTGATTCCCACTTGGCTGTTCTTAACCTGACTTCACTGCTACCAAATGAAACAATATTTGACGCATGTCTTTTACTTTTTTTTCAGGGATATGACACAAAGTTTGGTTATACTGCAGATAAAGATGCTCCCAACGATGCTAAAGTACAGAAAGCAAGTGAATTTTGGTAAGTGCAGACTTTTTGTACTACGTATATGAAAGCATCGCTTTTTAGGGGCAAACTGTGCATGTGTTGGCCAGAGAATAGTTCATTATGCCACATGGTTACACTGGCACTGACAATTCGACATGGCTCCGCTGGCCCGTGTGTGTGCTCACACTGTTACCGTTAAGATAAAAAGTTTATGTTTTCATTGCAGGGATTGCTGTTTGTACTAAAAAGCCAACTGCCAAGATTTGTTTACGCTGGTACTCCTAAAAGTATGCTTTCCCTATTTACATGGATTTCGGCTTGCACAAAGCATAACACTTGGGCCTAGATTCACAAAGCTGTCCATGCGCAGGCCTTCATAACAGCGTTTCTTGACTTGCCTTTACCCTGTTTTCTGCAGATGTTTCGTGGGTTTAAAAGTGCCACAGCATGTTGACCTCCCCCACTCTGAAATATTCGCGTTCAAAGTTCCGCAAGAGTGGGCTTAACTTTCTTGTGCACCTCTTTGCTAGTCCAAGATACTGAAGTGTTATGCTCTTACTAGAGGTGGCAGTGTTTCTAATGTTTGTATTTCCATCACATTGACCAAGTATGCGATCTTGGCTTGACTGGTAGCACATCCTCAACAAATGTATTTGTGGCACATGTAGAAGGCAGTACAAAATAAAGAGGCAGACATTCACACCGGGAGCTAACTTCTAATAATGATTTTTTTTTTTTGGAAACCATGGTGTGCTTATTCCAATTTGTCTAACAAGCAGTAACCTGTTTGGCTGTGAACCAACAAGACGTTGAACTAATAAAAGCTTCACATCTTGTTGCTCTCAAATATATATGTATTGGCAAGCTATCTGTGACACTGTCAAACAAAGAATCAGAATATCTGTGCATGCCTTAAGATATATTGCTTCGTTTACGTATCTCGTGGCTGTGACTCGTCAACCGAGTGAACAAATGCACCCTAGTTTTCTAAATTTAAAGCATTTTTTGAAGGTAGCACGGTCGACATTTATTTGTCTATAGTTTTGTCCAGCCGTTTGCGTCAAGTACAAAGAAATATACTGAAGATTATCATGTAGCCTCTGCAAATGGTTGCTTTCAAGCAGGCTTCGCATGCTTGGCTTGTGCCTACAGGTATTGCACAATTCAAGACGCAGCAGCGTATGATAGAACAGTAGAATCGAGAGCAACTATGTGCACGAGCTTAATAAGTATTTTAACATGAGCGGACAGTACGTGTTATTTGCCACACACATGACCTCATTTAGAATGCCCATTGGTGAATGGGCTCATAGAAATGTCACTCAGCTGTGTATAGGAAACAAGTTAACTGAACCTAAGGGTGTCTTTAACTGCTACAAATATGCCTTGTTGAGGTGCTGCACATTTTCTTCCAGAGTATTGCTGTCTGAGACATCATGTGAAGAGCGTCTACCACATCAGCATTTATATGGCTTGCCAAGTAACGTTTGGCCGAACCTTCCTTTTTTTTCACATTTCGTTTTGCAGTAGACATCCTAGAATGTAAGCGCTGCTGCAGTGTGTGTGACTCATTGTTATGAATTGATTCTGGCATGTTTAACCTCACACTTCTATTTTTTTTTCTTGCAGCAATGAGATGCTTCACATATGCCTGCGGTGACGTTCTGCTGTGCTAGCCTGATGGAAACACCAGCTGCGAAACTTGAATTCTTCAGAATTGGAGAAGTTGCCCTTCTCTCACCAATGATGACAAAGACTGCCCTATGCTAGAAATTCAAGATTGTTTTTCCACGGATGACGCAGAAAACCTTTGATGTATTATGGTGTTTGTTTAGTGCTGGCTGTGGTGTGGCGAAGTCTACTTTTACGTGTGGTCACACGTCGCCTCATAAAAAGAACAATAAAGCATTTATTTTCCTTTCAATATTGTCCACTTTTTGTGTTAGAAGCACCCAAGCAGTGCTCTTCCAAGGAGCTCTCGCCATGTGTTAAGCGTGTGACAAGCATACTCGAGATAAATACTCATTTCCCCGAATGAGTAACTGGAAGCATGTGCAGTTGGTTTTCAGAGAGTAACTGCGAACACGTGGGAGGAACGGTGAAGAGTAACTGTTGCTCTTAGAAGAGCAACTGGTGGGAGTAATGGTTGGTCGGCAGGGAGCAACTGGTGGGAGTAACTGTTGGTCTGCAGGGAGGAACTGGAGGGAGTAACTGTTCATCCCCCGAAGGAGGAACTGAAAGGAGAGCAACGGTTCCTCCCTCTGCAGTTACTCCTTTTAGGAGAGTAATGGGAGTGGCAATGCAATTGCTCCCTGAAAGGAGCAACCCCTATACCCCTGTTGCTCTGTTTTGGCTTAGAGTGTATAGTGAAAGACGCAGGCACGTTTTTTTTTTTCTTCTGAGGCTGTTGCATTGATATGTTGCATTGATGAGGCTATTGTCTATTTATTGATTTTAATCTGCTGATCTTCTTGACTCATAAGAAATATACACCTTAATAACTGCACCGTACAACCAAGAATACAAGTGGTTACAGTACATTAGATTCGCTGTTTAATGAAACAGAATACACGTGACATTCATAAAACTGGCGTCAGTCGACAGTGATCAATGAGCCGAGGTCGGGCAGACATCGCTCTTGAACATGTCAGGAAAGAAATATGCTGTAGTATATGAGGGTGGACAAAAATGAACACAAACAAGATCGCACGAAAACAGAGCATTCACATTTCTACCAAAAAAAAAAAAAAGATCTAAGCTATAGCACGCATGTGTACAAAGACGAGCAGGAGAAGAACTGCCTTCCGCTGCTAAACTAAATACAAAGCGATGGAACGTCGACTGCCATTAATATTTCTGCTAACCCGGGCTCCCTGGCTTGCCGGAAAGAAATGGAACGACACTTACTTCGCGAAATGAAATCTGCATGAAGCGAAATTCTGAAAGCGGAACAGCGTTGACTCGCACGTTCTCTGCTGCCGTCGCCTGACAGTCGACATTTGTTTTAACGCTCCCCGTGCCCCTATCTCGCTGTCAGCCGCGGGCCCAGACCTGCAGAACAGAAATGTACTTCGCATCAGGGCTGGAAAGTGGAGCAAGGCTAAAGAGAACGCCGAACAGCGCTTCGCATGCGGGCGGGCTCCCGTGTTGAATGCTCCTACAGCTTTCTATTCAACAACCAAAGGGAAGATATCAAGAGAGAAAAAAGCTTTACATTTACGAGTAAATGAGGAAGGTTTAATACAGCGCCAAATAATGAAGTACGGTGAAAGAAGGGCGCAGACAGCGGCGCCATTGTCTCTGTCCTCCGTTTACAGATATTTTGCCTATTAAACTGTTCTGAATTATAGTATATACCATCAGATAGTAACAACAGTACAGAGAAGTCATAGCAGAAATGTACTGTTGTTACGACACCAATATTCACAAGCACAATACAGCACACAACGCACCCACCCCTTTGTTCCTACTCTCCCTGTACTCAAAAAAATCACCGCATATCCATGGAGGCAATGAGGATGAGTGAAGCGAAGTGTCCATCCGTCCGTCCGTTCATCCGTCTGTCTGCCGTTCCATCTGCCTGTCTGTCTGTCCCTCCACCCGTACGTCTATCAACTATGCGAACTGGCCAACTATATACGAAAACCATTAACGCCATCTATTGAGCAATTCATAAACTAGACTTGGCTACATACTACTACTACTACTACTACTACTACTACTACTACTACTACTACTACTACTACTACTACTACAAAGGAGGGAATGACCCACACCCTAGTGAACTTCACCCCTAAAAAACAGAAGAAAAAAAACCACCAGGCCTGCGCGAAAGGCGCAGCACAGTCACAGCAAAAGATAGAAGAGCGGCCTTTTAGAGCTTTTTCTATACACTCATTTAGTAACTGCTGCAAGTATACTTGCTTGATACCCACTACGGCATTAATAATAAACATTTTTGGTTAGTAGGCTGACATTCACTATGCTATTTTTGTCATTCGTCTGAGAAGCGTGGTATCCGCTGAACACTTGCAAGGCTTTTTGTGCTGATTGTTCACGCAGTGGCTGATGACGATGAGTAATGGTGCCCGAAGTGGGTAAGCGCCTCAGTTAATTGGTGAACAAGAACAAGTTTTTGTAATGGGAGCATTGGACGACCCACTCGTTACGCTATTCGCATTGATCGACGACTGTCTGTTCTTTCACTGTTTTAGAACGCTTTATAAGTCGTATTACCGCGGTTGCTTTCCCAACAACAAGCCTGCCTGAGGCAAGTTTGCCAACAAGTCCCAATCACCGGCGTCGGTCAGTGGCAGAATACTTGGCTGGCACCCAGCGAACCCTGGTTCGAGCCCCACTGTGTCACTGGTACTAGGCTTTTTTTTTTAATTTCATGCGATGTGGTTACGGACACCGGCGGCGGCGGCGGACAACTACGGCACCTTGCGTGACCCGAGTAGTGAAATGCGAGCAGTAACTTGAATTCCGTAAGGTGCCTGTTCACGATCGCGGGGTGTTAAGCTTGCCTTCGTCTCAGCTGGAATTTTAAGGCCATTGGTTCGTAGTATTCTGAAATAAATAAATAAATAAATAAATAAATAAATAAATAAATAAATAAATAAATAACACGAATCTTGCGCGACCCATTTCTTGAATGGCTGCTGGCAATCATATTTGGCTGCACGACGGACGCATCACTTGCTCTCCCTCTCATTCTTACCATTTTTTTTAACCAGGTTCACATTTGATCTGTGTAGGATAGCAAGCCAGGTGCCGCAAAGTTAAGCTCACTGCCATTACGTCGCTCTTTTTCTTGAATTAGCTGGGGAGCTATTCTCGCGTTATCCAATTCGTGGACATGTCCGAATCACCGGAGCGCGTTCAGTTACGCAAGAATACGGCTGGTTGTGACGTCATGGCACCCTTGACCACGTCAACGCACCGAACCCGCCAGCTCATTTCCAGCGTAAAAAGAAACTAAGTGGACGAAATGTACAGCAACAGCACCATTGAACAAACTTGACAAGCCTGAACACGCTTATGAACGTGTTGTGATGTTTCAACAGCGATGCAGGAAGCGTGTAACGACCTTCCAGAGGTGCCAGGTGGGCGGCGGCGTTAAACCTAGTTCAAGGGCTAACGGTGATCAGAGTTCATGCATGGCCTCTGAGATGTGCGTTCAAACGCGGATCTCTGGGGGCAGCACTGGTTGCGGCGAAATGCATTCTGTATTTCTCCTGTGTGGCGTGGCAATAGTTATGAAAGCTTCGCGACGTCAAACAGTCTGGTTGTTCAGAGCAAGCTCTGGAAAAGAAAGAAAAACATAACAAAATAAAGGATGACAAGAAAACGCGCAATCGCGTCCCGCCGCCAGCGAGAGCATCATCCTTGCATGGGAACGCAAGAGTTGGTATGCGGGCACTTTCACTCCGCGTATCTCTTTCCGTTCCATGCATTCTCCCCCCTTTTCCCGGCGGCGATGATGGTGGTTTTTGTTCTCGTCAAGGTCACGTGATGCGGCGGTCCTACCTCAGCGGAGCCGTTCTCCCATAACCGTTGGGCGAGCGAAGCCGGCTGGATGGTAAGCGGCCGCGCATTTGCCGGGCGGAGTAGGCAGTGGAGCGGCAAGCACGCCTAGTCGGCGGCGTCATGACCGGCTTTTTGGCGGCACAGCCTCGCCACGCCGGATGTAGTGGCGCACGTTGTCGTAACTCGCTTCGTGCTTGACGTCACCAGGCCGATACTGTTGCTGGCACGTGGGGCTCTCGACTGGCTGGCGGCGCCGCTTGCAGGTCCCGTCTACCCAAGTCCCGTCTACAAGTGAGGCCCATGACGCAGTCCGAGGGTTAGGTTGTACGGGGGATCCGAGTATCATTCCAGTCTTACTTATTTATAACTTGTCTTTCATCTGTTCCTGGTCGCACCACCTTCCTCACCGGTGACAGCAGGCGACGTGGACGCTTCAGGTCTGTACACGGCGTTTACTCAGTTTTCTAAGCACGTAAACGTGACAGAAAAAAGTTTACGGGACGTGGACTGCACTGTGAATGGGAATTTCTGCTCTGTTAGTAAATGACGTTGCTAGCCTTGCGGGTAAATAAAAGCGGTAATTGCTTTTGCAGGCTGTGTTCCCGGACACTGCCGTAATATGGGTTTTTTTTTTGTTCCTAAAGTTTCACGTACCGGAAACTGTTGTTGCTGGATGCAACTCTTACTTAGCGCTTTTGTAACGTTAGTGGGTGCACAGCATAAACGTGCGTAGACTGAACCGTGATGTCTGGTGTTGCTTGCTGTGGGGCCTGCTATGGTACTGCAGCGTTTAATTTTCGTGATCTTTAATAACGTGCATTCGCTTTTGTTATATTAACATGCCCGACAGCGTCGCGAATCGTTGCTGCAACGTAAGCGTGATTAGAGTTCAGAAGCATGCCATTTTACTTTCATTGTAGATTTCGAAACCGATTCAACCATTTAACAAAAGAAAGCCTGCCATACAATATCGTGTTTTAAGAACTGAGCAAAACCTCTGATTTTGGGCAAGAAAAGACAAAGAAATTGGAAAAGAAAAAAAATTGATCTTTGTTTCATGTATGCTCATACAACGTGTTATTTTCTGGATGTATTGCTAGTTTGCCACTATCTTTATTTCATGCCGTCCATGTGACAAAGAAAAAGTTCAGCATGCAAGACCTTCTTATCGCGTGTTTCGTTATCGTAATCCGCTGTTTAGAATTCTAAAGTTCTGAATTGCGAAAGCCCTGCTGCACCATAAATGTTTCACTCGGCGAAGTTTGGGAACCAGATGATTTTCCTTTCGAAATTTTCTTCATAGTTCTTGTTTCTTTCGGCCGGCTCGCCGGTAATCTTGTTCCTGCACTCCGATTGCGCGGTAGTCATCGCCAGATTGCGGCGCTCCGCATGCCGCGATGCTTTTCATCATTCGAGCGCCGAGAGCAGCGCTCCGCAGAGACAGACGGGGGCAACACGATCCCCTCTTTTTTTCGAACTAGGCGCCCAGTCGTGCTGGGGGCCAAGCCAGCGACGTCGTCGGCGACGCGGCGTCAGAGAGCGCAGATGCATTCCTGGGGCGGCGGCAGCTGCAACCAGCGACATCTCACTCGCAGCGGGCCCTGTTGGCTTCTTCGACGAGGGCGAAGCGGTACGAGAAACAAAAGAAAAAAAAAAAAAGTACACGAGCGGGGCAAACCGGCCGGCTCCCTTCTCGCCGCCGATGTGTCGGGCCGGGCCCTGGAACACCTTCCGCCACTAGTCGTCCCATTCCCGGCACATGCCCTCCCCACGCAAGCCACGCTGGTACGGTGCTCCGTTCGCTCGCTCGGCAACAGGTAAGCGCCCACACGGCTTTTTTCGATCGCTGTCACGAGACGCCGCCGCCAGGCTGCGACTCGCGCGCGTGAGTTGGCTTCGTGCAAGTCGTTTTCATTTTCGACCTTGAAATCGAGAGAAAAGAAAAAAACAACCATCGGGTTGGGGTTTACTGCGACCTGTCACTAGCTTCGTGCTCGCCGCTGGCTTCTCTGCATAGGGACGCGTTGACTGGGAATGGCCCGAGATTTTCGTTGGCTGCTCCGTTCAGCAAACGTTGTTTTTCCCGTTTCTCTCAGGTGGGTCTGTGCGGTCTTGTAAGTGCGCTCAAGTCTGTTCTGGTCGGCGACCGCCACGAGTTGCTGTAAGCGCTGTGTGTTTGGCGATGCGCCAGCGGAGGACGTGATAGTTAAGGGCTCGCGCGGAACGCTTGCCGGTTAGCGGTTATGGTAATGAACGGTTTGACACAGCAGTCGCTGACCTGGTCTTCGAATTGGAATGAAGCCAGTCGCGTGTGTGAACCAGCTGTCCTGGCCTCTGTGTAACGTCAGTTGATGACGTCGTCGTACGACGACAGTTTTAATCATTCGTTTTAAAGTTCGGACAGAGGCGGGTAGATACGAACGAAAGAAGACAAGGTAGTTGAACCCGCATGCGCGTGCAGTGACAAATAGATCTTAGACGTTGTGGGGTCGCAGATTGCACGTGTCTGCTCGTTAATGAGCAATTGAGTTGTTTTACCATGCCTTCAATAGTTACTTCTTTCTTTATGCTCATACATTCGCGTCGTCGAAGCTGTTATGTGGATCACCTATGCTAACAGAGAATCCAGACCATACAGTTCTCGAATGCTAGAGTAAAATATTCGAAACACTTTCTTGGTAGGTATTTTTTTTTTGACGTTTTCGGCTACCTTATAGCATATGTCGCATTGGGTGTTGATTTACTTGGCGTATAGGCCTTGTGTATGAGTATGACTAAAGTAACATAACTGTGGTATCTATTTTATTTAGAAAGGCGTTGTTGTTGGTACTTGTCACTGTTGTAACTATTGAAGACGCTGATTTAATGCATGCGATGCCTAAGCAATTGAGTTGAACGGGTCGATTAAATACAACTATTCTCGACTCACTTGTTCTCGCTCGCAGTGCACCATCACCAACCACCAGTCGTGTAAGACGATGTTCGAATTCACAGTGTTAAACAGAACGTTTAATTGAAGCGTAAGTAGCAAAAAAACTTTGTGCTTACGTCTGGATATCAGGATGCATGCAAAACGACGCTCAGCCACAGGTAAAGTCTATGTTTGACATGGCAAAACTAAATTTTACTAGATAGCTTGTTCGCACTTATTTGATTGTTATGCGATGGCGTATATCACGCATATACGTATAAACAGTCCGTATAAGCATATCGTATATGCGGCAGGATAAGCTCCTAAGACAGCGTGAACGCGACAAAACCTTGCTTAAAGCCATGCTATAATACAAGGTGGATACAACCACGCTTCCATGTGCACGCGATTTTATAAGCACGAGGCATGCCACCAATCCTCTTTTGACGTGTTGTCTATGTTTTCACTTTCGTTCTTGTTAAAAACCTTTTTTTTTTTGCATTGTGCTATGTTAAACAAGCTTTTCTTCCACTAGTAACTGCATATGTTTACATCCATAGATTTAATTGTCGCGATTTATTGCAAATATTTACGAACATAAGTAGCATTCTTCGAATCGGTAGCATACGTGGCATGCAGTTACTGGTTTCTTGGTATTAGCAATATTTTCTTCGATTTGTGGTTTTTAGCAGATGTCTTGTTTCTTGCTGCCTCGTCGTGGCGGCATGTAACATTGTTATGTAGACATGCAATAATAATAATGATAATAATAATAATAATAATAATAATAATAATAATAATAATAATAATTTAAGCTTGAGGCTGTGACCAGCTTGCTATAAATAAACTATATGTATATATATATATATTTAGAGCTAATTATGAGAGCTGTTAATTAGCTTCGAATATTTCGATTTCGCAGCCGGAAGTTAAGTGTGGGGGTTTGTACGCGAAAAGTCAGCGCAGCACTGTTTGAGCAGTTTTGACTTGTACAGACGACACAGGTCACCTATCGTGCCTCTTGAGTGCAAGTTTCATTCTGTAATAAGTTGACCACTCCTACGAATAAGGCTGTTTCAGAGCGGACACCTCATTTATACATATGAATTTGTATATCGGTGTAGTGACACACTTTCTCTTACTAATGGGTTTGGCTTACCTTTTTTAAAAGAGCGGACCTTTAAGATGAAGGGCACAGCCACACTTTAGGCATAGTGCTAATCACTAGCTTTGCGGGCGTCTGGCCTCGCTGACCGCGTAAGGGGCGTTCGTTGTGGAAACGAAGCCGGGGATACATTCGGCTCCATTACTGAGACTGCAAGACTCTTTCTTATCAGGCATCGTGTCTTTTCTTGTTTTTGTCGAGGCCAACTCAGTTGGTATTCAGGCTGCGTCGTGCTCATCCGCTATACACGCCATATCTGTCACACTGCGACTTCTGAAAAGCGTACCGTATACGTATGGATGACGCCAGAGTCAGATACAGATCGCCATATCGCATGGAGCGTCAAGGTAGTACAGCTGCTTCGTATTGGCGCGTAAATATAGCTTGGCTTTGAGCTTAACTTCCTCGAGCGAAGGGAGCCTGAAACTTAGCGAGTTCTCAGGGAGACTGCATGCGTCTATCGTGACGAAGTCTTGGCACTCGCTTAATCAGCACGACTCACTGCACCAGCGACCACGTGTTTCAATGTCTCAGCTGCAATCAAAGCAAAGATGAAAGATAATCCATTCCAAGCGAACATGTTGGAGTCTACGCACAGCGGAGATATTTATATATATACGCGCTTTGCTAAGATGGCATGCAACCGCCTCTACTTTTATGTCATACTTCTATCTTTCTATATCGGTTTGTTTAGTACAATATTCAGATTGTCCAAGGGGACACTGTTAAAAGCAAGCATTAACTGACTGGGCCGCGCCACCCATACAGCAGCAACAGCATAAAGACGACATATACAACCATAGTAGAATACACGGAAACCAATTACTGCACTTATTTTACGCAGATAAAATGTAGAACTCATCATAATTGAAGACAATAAATGAAAATGAACAAGACATCCATGTTATAGAGGGTGTTTCATTCATTCAGATTTTATTCAAGACAATTTACAAATGTCGTAAGAGATGCAGCGAAAAACCCGAAAGGTGTCTCACTAGGCTGACTGCTATTTCGACCACTTGAAAATTTCGTTGTCTCGATTTCGATAATTAGTGCCCCAGCAGTGTTTGTACGCACCTGAATATGCCTTCATACATATTAAAGGAAACGCCGCATGTAGCACGCACATGCCTGCTTTCTGTAATTTTTCAATAATAGTGGACACATCTCTTGCAGCACCCTGTATACCTTGTCAGGGGCCCAGCGAGCTCTGCAAAAGTACAAACGCGCACAACAAAAGAATGCAGGTATAGCTCTCGTGCATAAAAAAAAAGAAATCAAAGGCAACCAAGAACAACCTGATAGGGCTCACGAATAATACGCCAAACGAAGAAAATAAGGTAACTTTGACGTGTAATAATAGTTTTTACAGATTAACTTTTGTTCTAGTCCTCTGAAAATAATCATTCTCATCGTTTCTTTTTTTAAATGCTTGCTTCAAAATTAAGCCATAGTCGTCGAGGAGATGAGAAAATCCCGCCGCTAGCTTTTGTTCGCCGCACTTAGTTCTACTATGGTGGTGTGGGTACCAAACTATTTCTGAAATTATAGCCGCCCGTTTTTACGCAGTAATTACTCTGGAAGGAATTTTGTCACTCTGAAATTGCTGCATAATTTTGGCAAATAACTTATATGTTAGAAGTTTGGACACTGTTAATATATATATATATACGACGCGCAGTAATATATATATATGTATATGCTCACGGCAAGTTATCTTTTCACCCACTTTTATTTCTTCTTATTTTACATTACATTGGTTCTAATAACTCCCCTATACATTCTTTGGCATTATTGTCTGTTAGATCTCATTAATATTGCGTCAAAACACAGACAAACGAGGCCCTTAGGTGTAGACTTCTTTCCCTTATATATATATATAGTCCAGTAGATCCTCCGTGAGCAGTCTCAACGTGGTTTATTTCGACGTTTCGGCCTTCATGAGTTATATATATATATATATATATATATATATATATATATATATATATATATATATATATATATATATATATATATATATATATATATATATATATATATATATATATATATATACGTGTTGCCACGTATTGTTTTAGTTTCAGCTATTACGCGGTATTAGCAACGCTGAAATACAAACAGCACTTCAGTGGCATTATAGCTTCTAATCAGTGAATGGCCGACCCAGTGCCAAAATAATGCGTCATTTATTTCGCAACCTTTCACTTATTGCTCACCTTTTGCGCAATACTGGGCGGGGACTCATTTCATTATCCTGCCGTAAAGCCGTGCATCTATGGCGTGCCGCTCATCTATTACTAATTACAACCTTCTTTCTTCGCCTCATCTCCGCAGAGCAGCGCACTAGAACCAGATAACATCTGCATTTTCTCGCATATTGTCTTTTCCTGGCTGACTACTTCCATTTATTTTGATTGTTTAAAACTGGGAATCGACCTAGTATATCGCCAGCATAACAAACGATTATGATTTCGGCGAAAGGAATTGGCAAACTACACCAGCAAAAGTGCCTCGACGGTGGCACGAAGGTTGAGCCAACTACATAACAGAAAGTTGAGTAGACAGCGTACGTGCAGCAACGAACAGACGTCAATTTCTAGTTACGGTAACCTTAAACGCGTGCAGGATGTGAAACGCGCTGAAAAACGGAATTGTCTTTCAGTGCACGGTTCTAGCGCGAACATGCATTGCCGCCCTTTGCTCCCTCGTTGCTTGCACAGTGCTCCTCCTGTCGACGCGCCGATTTTGGCCACATCCCGCATTCCGACGTGCTACTGTCGTCGTGATATGCGAGTACACCGCTGCATTTGTTCGTGCGTGTGACGTAGCTACCATTACACCTCGGTACCGGAAGACCTTTGAAAGTTAAGCAGTGCAACTCTCTCTTTTCTCTACCCCAAGCCAACTTTCCAGGACATGGCGCTGCTCCTAACATAGCTGAAGATAATAGAAGGTAGTTTTACATGCATACTACTCTCCAAACTCTTTCTTTTAGTTATTTGCCGAACGCATTAGGAAACCTGTCTAACTAAACTTTTCCGTCTCAATCGATCAGTATCGTATGCGTGCTTCTATAAGACACGTTATTCGGTTTCTCTGCACGTCAACTCCACTCTGCAGCTCCTCGCGCGATGCCTATAACTTATCTGTAAGTTTGTTGGTCGTTCCTCGAGTTTCTGTGTTCGCGATCTGTTTGCATAGAGAGCTCTCAGCGTGCCCAAGTCGCCCGCAAGGCAGCAGCAGCGGAGGCAGAGCGGTCGCGCGGGAAAAAACGGATGTGGTGCGGTCGGGAACGGAACAGGTAGAACCGCTTTTCCGCAGTTTTCGGACGTTTCGTTTTTCTCTCTTTCGCAAGAAAAAAATAATAAAAGGTGAAAGAAGTAATGAAATAAGGTAGAAAACGTGTTTCTCGGTTTCTGGGGGCCCGGCTCGGAGAACGTGTCTTTTACGGCTGCGCATCTTCTTCCGGAGTTTCGCTGAGCACGCGGAGGCCGGCGTACCTCTCAACAATGCCCCGCTGCCCTCCTGCGTGCCCTTTTCTCTCTCTGGGCTTGCTCGACGACCGAGTTCGGGGAAAATGGAACCTTCCCCGACTTTCTCCGGGCGCCATCTTCTTCGCTTTTGCATTGTCTTGCTTTTTTTCTTCTCGCTGTGCACCGCTCCTTTGCTTCTCTGCCGTGTGCAGGCGTTTGTTGTTCCACAAAGGCTGGGGCAACAATGGGAGTATTTGTCGCCTCGCTGCGTTGACGACTGTAGATATGTAGCAGAGTCCCGATCAGGGTCTTACTATGTATGTTTATATATTATATAATACACGTAAAACAAGGGAATTGATGATTGTATTCTTTGAGCGAAGCCTAATTAAACTAATAGACAACGAACCCAAGGGAAGTATAGGGACGTTATTTGTAGTCCTCCAAGATTACGAAAAAATTACTTGCCTCTCTAGGGGCCAAACTCTCAACCTTTGGATGGGGCCCTTTCCAGCAGCGTGTTGCCTTTTCGTCCACTTCAGTTCACATTTACTCAATAATTACCACATTACAGCGATAGACTGCAAATAATGCTCCTGTGCATTCTTTGGCTTCACTGCATGTTGCTTTCATTAGGTTTAGGTGTAGTGATTTAACATTATTCCTATTTGAAATTTTTTTTTTCACTTGAATCGGGAAGTATAGATGCTGCACCCTGCCCTCTCAGTCCTGTTATTTAAGTGAGTATGAATAAACTCGGTACACTTCACGACCTGACTCGGTTGGCCCTGGAACTGGCTATTATTTAGTTGATTGACTACGAGAGCAAATTAGTGGATTTACTTCAGCCTGGATGATTTTTACAGCCCGAATTATTACGCTATCAAAGAATTAGCTAGTGTTAGGTGTGGCTTATCGAACGTCATTCATGTCTTTGCTATACGATTATGATGGAGTTTATCCAAGATTAATACATTTGATAAAAAGGGGTGAGGGGTCGTCTACAACGCGCCTGACGTAGGAGGAGGCCAAAAACAAACGCTTCTTCAGCTTCGAATGGGGATGACAAACTGTATGTGCACAAATCTACAATAGTTATCACGCTGCTAATTAAACAGAAGCATCGGGGACTGCATTGCATTTCGAGAAAAAGTGCACCGTTGCAGCGCTCACCCCATTTTTTTTTCTCACGACTATGGCGAATGAGTGAAGCCTAGTTAGTAGCATTTTTGTGATGGTTAAATGCGTATAAAAGAGAAAAAACAGCAAAAAAACTCGCAAAGCACCACAGAGAAATGATATCGTTGCTTCGACACCAATGGCTTCACAGCCAACGAGAGAAATAGCCGCACCGTGGCCTCCGAGATCGGCGCCCCCGCCATCTCGAAGGCTGTAGTCATACTCGGTTTCATACTTTTCGCGACGAAAGGTAATGACATGCGTCTCGCAAAAAAAAAAAAAACACCCCTCCAGCGCTGCGAGCTCGTGCTTAATTTATTTCGGCGGATTGGCCAAGAACGCGCCGGCGCCGTCTGGCACGCTTTGAAGTTGTTGCGCCGTAAGGCTAACCGAAACACTGCCGCGAATATGAATGCCAAGACGAATAAATATGACTGAAGGGGTTTCCCGTAAAGTGAGCGGAATGATTTCGATCTATCATGAGTTTTGCTTTCCCTGTGAAGCCATAACCAAATAAAAAAAGAAAAAAAAACACGAGCTGCCTGCACTAGTGGCGCAAGACCAGAAGCAAGGATGGAGCTGGGTGTCCCTTGTTTCTTTTTAATTTTGTCTCCATTTCTTCCTGTCTTATCTTTAGTTTCACTCAGCCTTTTCTCTTTGTTGTCTATCTCTCCCTTTCTTTCTCGCTGTTTTCTCTCTTCGCGTTCTCTCTCTATGACTCTCTTCCACTTCTCTCGTCTTTTTCTTCACTTCGTTCTCTTTCATTTCCTTCCTGGGTCCCTGTGTATTGCTGTTATCTCTTTCGTGTGTGTGTGTGTGTGCGTGTGTTTCTATTTTGACTCTCCTTCTATCCTTTTCTCTTCCTTCATTTCTCTCTGTCTTTGTACTTGTCCTCTGGCCAATCTGAATTATAGGCATCCATCGTAGGAAACATGGGCGCCGCTGGAGCTCGCGCTAGGAGTACGGGTTCGGGGAGCGTAGCAAACGATGAAGAAGAGGCCGGAGAGAGCACGTGCCGGCCGAGCTACCGCGTCGCACGTGCTAGCTATGCCAGGTGCTGTACGACGCCAGCTTCCCGATAAGGTAGATGCCGTTACTGATTATGATGGTTTCTTGTCGATGTGAACGGGGCCTGTGC
This sequence comes from Rhipicephalus microplus, assembly GCF_043290135.1. NCBI lineage: Eukaryota > Metazoa > Arthropoda > Arachnida > Ixodida > Ixodidae > Rhipicephalus > Rhipicephalus microplus. The sequence continues at coordinate 88,815,916 of NC_134703.1, forward strand.
CAATAATACGCAGCTACGCTGTTAAATACATAGCATAAGCTAAGGTTAAAAAGCGCCGACGTGGCGGCAAGTAAATCGAAACAAACGAACACAACAATTGAAACTTTACACACACTAGCAGTTTGAGCTGATCAGAAAACAACTAATTATTTATTACCTCCCTGTTTTCTAGTTTGTAGTTTTATTTTCCATCTCCTAGCTTTATTGTATCTTTCGGAGGTGAGTAGGTCCCACCTTTCCGTTTGCTTCTATTATTCGGTCTTCTGAAAACTGGCTCGACAAGGGTGAATAACTTCCGTCACCTCGAGTAATGCGGTTAGCACATAGGCGCGTATTCGATACATCCAGTGTTAATTCAATGCCGCGCTTTTGTAACAAGACTCGCGTGTTGCCCTAGGTCGTCAAAAATATTAAAACTCGCTCAGATTCACTCAAGAAATATATTTTTGCTCTGAGACATCACTCGCACTCACTCTCCAAAACGTTTCGCAGCCGGACTTGTCTTGAGTCTGTGTGAGCCTGAACAAGTCGACTTATCAATCGGCTGGCGTAAAATTTGCTTTTCTGATTATGGTGGCAATGCTATTTAACGCCAATAGCGCACATGATCGGCGCTCTGCGATACGCCTTGCGATCTTGTATCTTCATATGCGAGTTACCAGTGGTTGTGATGAAGTAAAAAAAAAAACAAAACAAACTTACTATGAAATACGACTAACACGAGCTCTTTCGCTCGAGAATGCCCCGTGTAACAGTTTGATGGGGGAAATCATGATGGGCAACTGGAATCAAGTCCAAAGAATCACTATGCGAATAACTTAGGGAAGCAAACACACTTTGCTGCAGCGCCAGTTTGGCGACATGTGCTGATTTTTTTATTGTCAACCTCAGTGACTATGACGTGAAGGCTTGCTTATGCAAGAAACGACATTTCTCGTGTTCTCGTTTTGCCTCTTAATAGCCTCTCCCCTTCTCCCATTGTGAGGCGGCAGAATGGACGATTTTGACCTCCCTACCTTCTCCCGTTGCACATGTCTGTAACGTATATACATTTTTGTGTTTTCTGCTATTATCTGCACTCGTTCACCTATCCTTCAGCGAGAAGTGTAGCTAATTGGACAGTAACCAAAATTATTAACGCCTTTCATCACATTAATTCACTAGTCATCCATGTTTAGGCTTTGATAAGTCGTGCATTAACATTCATACATCGTAGATTGAATGTTAATGAAAACTAACAGACAATTATGTCAATGAAAGTACATATAAGCGATGTTATTTGATGCAATCGTAATGTAAATTTGAAGAAGTGAAAGTGAATGAAAAAAATAACTTGCCGCTGGAAAGGGCCGAAGTTACTGGCGGGAAGTTATCTATTCGTCGACGTTTATTTCTTCACATTTGCATTACGTTTATTACTAATAGCATCTTCTATGCTTCTCTTGGCATCACTGTGAGTTCTCACTAAAACTATGTACAACAAGAAACGATTACTTGAATTCACACATCTTTCCTTCATTGATGCTTGAAGACATTGGAGAGGAAGTGAACATAATTAAAAGCTGTACGCTCCCATATGACTGCGGGAAACGTTGTGACGGAAAGGCTGCTCGAAACACTGTAGCGTGAAGGTCCACTTCTGGGCTCTTCGAGGCTATAACTTTGCCACAGCCCCAACGGACCCGCAGCTCTAACCTCCTTGCCATCATCACAAGAGCGAAGACGGACGGTGTTCTCGGAGGCCCGAGTTCGTTGTTCTTTTTCCCGACGTTTTTTCCCGTCTTTGAGTCCGTTGGGCGTGACGCGAATGGAAAAAATAAGAGAGAGAGTAGTTAGAGATGGATGGATGGCATCATCGGGCGTTCTCGCCGCTTGATTGACAGGCGTGTCCAGCCGACGACATCCTCCTCGCATTTCACTCGGTACGACCCTTTTCGCCATTCAATACCCTTGCCGAAATAAAAACCGGGCCTCGCTTCGCACCGTGGATTCGCAAACGCGCGGTTCGAAAGACATAAAATGAACAGAGAAGTGCATAGAAATATCTTGCACACACAAAAAAAGTGTTCGCGATTGGCCGATGATTCCCAGCGGGGATTGTCGCTGCAAGCTGGGAGGGAGACAGCGCCAGTTCCTCTCTCGGACGGCCCGCCGTCGAGGGCGAGCGGCCGGAAAAAGGAAGCGTGTAGAAGCTCATTAGGTTGTGGCCACCTGCGCGACTCGGCCCAGGTGAGCAGATGTCGACGCAAGAGGACCGGCTCACCCTCCTCCTCGGAAAGGAGCTACGGCCTCTTTGTTCGGCGACCATCTGCTACCACCTCTGCCTCACTTGGAGTTTGCTTCGCAACAGTCCCTCGCCCCTTCCTTTAATTCCGGCACTCATAGCAGAGGTCCTCCTCGCCCCGTCCCGGGGTCTAGGTTTGTCTCCTCCGTTGCCTGTCTGTGCGTGCGTTCGTGTGAAAGCAGACAGTCAGGATTGATTTCATTCTTTTTCTTCTTTTTTTTTCGCTGCGTTGACGTCCGCCGTCCCAGAAGCCATCTGGCGATGGGGCAAGCCAAGAAACGCGGCTGCGTCGGGTCTCGGACGTCAGACTTCGCCTAGACCTCGTGGCGGACTGGTCGCAGCGTCGTAAGCGCGTCGAGGTGTTCGCTGCCCGTGGTGTTGGTTCGTCCTAGTCGCGGTCTCTCCTCGCTCGCCGGCACAGTGCGCGGGACTTCGAGGCTGTTCGCGCTACCGGCCATTTCCAGGACTTTTACCGATGGACATTCCCAAAGCCTGCTACGTTCTCCTGGTGTCCTGTGCTTTCAGCGTCCAGCGATCCCAAGCACCGTTGGCGTCGCGTTGAAGGAAGGCCACGACAAGTGTACGCCGAACGTGAGATCTTTACGAATTTCTCTTCGCTTCCATAAGAAAAAGATACTCTGCCCAAGGATTAGGATATGCCACAATTTAAGTTAACGACTGTTGCTCTCTCTATATTAGTTTACAATAGGCGTGTCTGATTCTACAAAAAAAAAAAAAAAGGTTCCCTGTCCTTTTGACGTTCAGCCTCATTACGTTGTTAGTAGATAAATATTTTACGTTACCGCGTATTTCATTATTCAGAGAAACAGTCTGCTTGTGGTAGCACATAAAAACTAAGACGTGTTATACTCAAATAAATGTATAGCGTATAGATGTATATGTAAGAGGGCTACGCTTGGGACAACGGAACGCCCTTAAGGATTTCGAAATGTCTGGAGCACGTGTACGTCTTACGTATTTCACAACGCGCGCAGATATGAACGTCACTGACCGTTTTTCGCTTGCTTGAAGTGATTACGCTGTTTATTCCACCCCCTCTTTGAGACCAATGCGTACTTCCATCAACACTTAGATACGTAATGAAAGCAAAAGCATGGCTTCTGCGAGCGGTTGGAAACGTGACCGCCGATGGAATTTATTTTCCTTACGACATCTCAACCATGAATCTCACTTCTGTTGAAGTATGCTGTCTGAAGGAATGTCCCCGCCACGGTAATCTACTGACTAAGGTGCTCGGCTGCTGACCCACAGGTCGCAGGATTGAATCCCGGCTACGGTGACCGCATTTTCGATGGAGGCGAAAATGCTGTAGGCCCGTGTGCTCAGATTTGGGTACACGTTAAAGAACCCCAGGTGTTCGAAATTTTCGGAGCCCTCCACTACGGCGTCTCTCATAATCATATGGTGGTTTTGGGACGTTAAACTCCACATATCAATTACGTCTGAGGGAATGGTATACGCTACGCTAGAGCCCGTGAATTCCCCTGGTGCATACTGAAAAGTGTAACCAATAACATTTATCAGCATATCGGGTTAGCTCAATAACAAGACTTTTTCTCATCCGTAAGAATGACACATGTGCTGAACCACCACAAGTAACCGTTGTAACAAAAGTACTGACGCACTTATGTCCCTAATTACAAAATATATTGATTGTCTTCTCATTCAAGACAATGTGCAAAGGAACACAGAGTTTATGTTAGTAAGATTGCTGAAAATTTTCTCTCGACGATTTGGCGAAAGATGGTTGGTTAAAGCTGGGGAAAATGTAAATCAGTGTTCTGTCTCTAAATATTGTGCTCCGACCTGTTAATCAGTCTGATGCAATTGATGTACTGCGAGACACTGAAAAGGGGCATTGTTTTAGGTTTGCTAAGAATTAAATGTAGTCCTTTGTTGTTAACGAAATTAACTGAGGCCTCGCAAATGTTTAGTTAGTGACGTCACAGTGATGTATTGCTGCTATTCAAGACCAGCGTCACCTGGCATAATTCGGTTCCGATCTTTTTCTTGCTTACCAAACTTCCTCGGCATGAGTACGTATTGTGTGTTCCTACTAACTGGTAATTTCTTCTTCTATTTCTAGTCTCTTCTTGTCTATTATCTCGCCTCTCCCCAACCCCACGTGTAGGGTAGTCAGCAGAGTTGCCAGTGCTTGGGTAACCTCTCTGACATTTCCGTTCATTTTTTTCTCTCTCTCCCTCTCTCTCGCAGTAGGAGCTGCCTTCTTGCTGTTCCAAACGCACTAGTTTTCAGCATGGCTGATTTATCTGTGCCTGATAGTTGCGATATTTAGAAACCACTGACCAGTTTGATAACGTGACACGAATGTGCACGTTCAGCATCGACCACGTGGCGTAGAGCACGTGACCCATTTCAAGCGCGTGCACGTGCGCTCGAACAAAAAAAAAAAAAAACAAGTGAAGAAAGCGAGGACGTGAGGAGACACCAAACGAATATGCACGGTGGGAGTACGTGATGAGCCGGTTCGCCGAAGGGCAGGACAGGGTGGCTTGTGTGTGCGTGCATGGGCGGGGGAAGAGGAGGGGGCAGCCAAATCTGGCATTTCGAGCGCACAGATGTACCAGTAGGACAAAAAAAAAAATCTCGTGGTGTACGTTGGATGACCCAGTCGCCGCGTCGTCTCGATCGATTGGAAATGTGGGCCAGTAAGCCCCCGCGGCGAAGTGACAGTGACGGAGCGACGTGGGGCGGCGTTCGTCGTGAATGAAGCCATCCGAGACGAACCACGTGCGCGCATTCCTCGTCTGCAGGGCGATAGAGTAAAGTGAGTGCGGTATATAGCCTACAGATGTCGAGTGACAACGAGTCTTGGCTCTGATGACATGCCTCGGAACCACTGCCGCTGTAACGGTGTATAGGAAGAGTAGAAAGAGAGAGAGAATATCAGAAAGGTAGAGAGGTTAACTAGAATAAGCCCAGTTTGCTACCCTAAACGTGGGGAGAGGGGTATGAGGGAGGAAAAGATAGAGAGGAGGAGAAGGAGATACAAAGTGTATAACACAGTGCAGATTTCACAGGCGGTCGCACAGTGATGTTGCCCTCGTGAATCGAAGACGGGCTTGTGTGGCTTTATGGTCTGATGTACTTGAAGGCCACGCACCCAAGATCTTCTCCAGAGTAAAGCGTCGATCATCCAGGTTCTTGAAGGCACACTGCAGAGTCCGGCGATCTTTTTCAAAGTCTGATCAATGGCACTGGACATGGTACTGTGCTATATAGGAACAGTAAAAAGCAACCACCCCATCCCTGTGCCGGCCTGTTACGGGTCGCCACTTTTCTCTTCTTTTATCCGGATATAGAGAGAACACTAAATGCCAGAAAGCGGCAGGCGTATTCGGAGAGATTGATTGGATCTCGAGGCATGTGGCATTCGAAGAATTGCCATGCAATACCGATTAGGTCGGTGGCTCACTCATGAGAGAGCTTGGTATTTCTTTGATGTATTCCGGAAGCGCTTACCTGGCAATGTTGTATTATTAGACGATCGGTGAGATATAAGACATACACGTATACAAGCACACACACAAACGACTCACGCTTTCGCCCATGCGTAATCACTATGTGTGTCTGAAGCGTCACGAAATACGAAGTTTAAAAAAAAAAAAGTCTGAAGAGCTTTTGTTACACAAAATGTACAGAAATGCACAAGAAGTATTTCTTTTTCGGAGGTTGAAGCTAAGCGTTCGCGCTCCTAATTCCACGTTGCATCCCCCTCTTTTTTTCCCCCGGAGTCTGCGTGTGTCATGAATGTCAACTGCATTCGTACAGAGCACGCTGAGATTACCACGAACTACTGGAGGCTGAAGGCATCTCAGATTCTAATGATCAAGGCTTGATTTAAGGTAAAGAAAACTACAGCTTATGCTCTTCCTGTTCAAACACATGTGGGGGATGCGCACATGCGGCATCACTTTACAACTGAAGTAATTTGGCTAAATATTACTTAGCATGCAAAAAAAGAGAAGTGAAGTGTGAGCTGATTTCACTATTACTTCTGGAAAAATAAATTGGCTGTAATTGGAAAATAAAATAAAAGTATCAATGAGGGTTTACTTGATGGAACCTTACAACGTGGGCGTGCCCGCTCAAAGACGCTTAATGTCCGACTCACATAAGTAAAGGAAATATTTAACACAGGACTTGCGGCATAACAAGCTGTGTGTGTGTGTGTGTGTGTGTGTGTGTGTGTGTGTGCGTGTGTGTGTGTAACCTAAGTGGCTGAATGAAGTGGTACATAAACTAGAACAAAAAGAAACATGGGCAACTCATCTGTGCTAGGGTGCAGCGTAAATATAATGTAAGCGTTGTGCCCCAATAATTTAATTTGTATATTTACGACAATACAATAAAATATTAGCAGCACTAATTTGTTTCATAATTTGTTTAATTTTACTGCAAGAAAGAAATATATAGCCGAGTATACACTATACTTTTGGCTTTTTACCGTTTCACATAACCACAGATAAAGCTTTCTGTGAAGTTTGCTTCACCGCGTGTTGAAACCCGCACTGGGACCTCTCAAACCTGTGGTGTACTACAGTAAACTTGTAGGGGCATTTAAACAGATCTCACATCATCTCCTTTCTCTTACAAAATAATGTAAAAACGGATATACATTTCTTTAAGAACTGTACACAGTTAAGCTTTCCTGAAGTAAGTGACATTTTTGCATTCGCTTATTCAGGGAACATAAGTAGAAAACAAACAGACGGGAATAACTGGAAATACTTTCGGGTGGCAATCGTACACTGGGGGATTATAAGGTGCCGGGGATTAGAAGGACGAGAAAGAGAAGGGGAAAGAGAGAGGCAACGAATTCACTGCAGCGTGTACAACTCCACCACAAGGCAGAGGCGTTCGCACAAGCCTGTCGTCCTCAAAAAGCACAAGGATTTCACTGCCTTGTGGCCTGTTGAGAGATACGGACGGCGTTGTAATAGCACTTTCGCAGAAACTGGCTGATAATCCACTCACCGCGATGCGTCGGCAAGTATCCAAATCGGAAAGGTTTTTATTTTCCAAATTGTTGGGGGGTCCGTCAGGTGAAGTTGCATGCATCACACAGCTTTAATGTGCCTGAAGGCCCTCGCATGGCAGCAGTAATAAACAATTAAAATACATACAGGTTTTCAATATAACATATCCATGAAAAAATACATGATTTCATAAAATTAAAAAAAAAACGGAACTTATTGAATAACACTTACAAACCCATGATAGTTATAAAAGTGTAATGTATCTAGTGAGAAAAAATGTCAAGAGGTATTGCTATACATAAAAAAACACTGGTAGTTACACTGCTAATAAAATCACTAGTATAAACATGACTGTGATGCACATTACAGTGTTTAGTGTAACACTGATGATGAAACACACTAAAAATGCGAAAATGTAACAACTATTTTGTTTATTCCTCCATTAATACTCTTAAAAGTATTCTCGAAATTGTTTGCATGTCAAAGTAATATTATTGGAAGAAATATTTGCCTTTCCAATTTATTCAAACATCGCATGCCGATCGCGATTAAGTACTATAAAACATTTTGGGATCAGCTAATAATTTTTTTGCACTAGTACAGGTACCACAGGTGTAATTACGTCAGAGTGTATGACGATCAAGCACTTTGCGGCATGCGTGGTATAAAGACGGACTGTGCATTACCGAGGTCATTTGCTCCGCGTGTCTGGCAGCTTTTCGGCAAAAAATGGCAAATCACTACTGCCTTTAAACTTGGTTTTCTAAACTAGAATGGGGGGGGGGGGGGGCCCGCCGTGGTGGTCTAGTGGCTAAGGTACTCGGCTGCTGACCCGCAGGTCGCGGGTTCAAATCCCGGCTGCGGTGGCTGCATTTCCGATGGAGGCGGAAATGTCGTAGGCCCGTGTGCTCAGATTTGGGTTAAAGACCACCCGGGGTTAAAGAACCCCGGGTGGTCGAAATTTCCGGAGCCCTCCACTACGGCGTCTCTCATAATCATATGGTGGTTTTGGGACGTTAAACCCTACAAATCAATCAATAAACTAGAATGGGGTTAGGGTGGACATCTGCCTCCCTGGGTGATTTCGAATAACAGATTTCTCGGATAATATATTTCTCATGTAGAATAAGCTACCCTGCTTTACTAGCACATTCCTGCTCCGAATATAGCATACCGGATATAGCATCTGGTTAACCTCCCTGCTTTACTTTTTTCTCGTCTCTCGCTCTCTCTCTCTCTCTCGTGTTCCGCATACCGTGAAAAAACGCCCTTCAGGATTACGTGCTAACTTGTAATGCCCGTCGTGTCATGGAAGTGAAAAAGAAACTGGCTGCTTTAATTGTCCCTCCTCGCCCTTTTTGGGTGCACCTACCCGCAAAAAGTTCTGCATTTTATGGTAAAGAGTGCGTGTAGCCTTGTAAGTGTTAAATTGGTAGTCATGGCAAAAACTTTAGCACACTTGAAAAGCAAGCTATTTTTTTTAACCCGTTGACTTGTCTATTTGGCAAGCTTGTGGTATTTTCCCTTCTGCACATGTCAAATCTTTCTTTTTAACTTACTCGTACTTCACCTTTTGCTGGCGCGCAATGCGGCGAAGCTCACACCTAATTTCTCGTGTTTGCGGACGCGTGGCCTCTTTCCGCCACTTTGACTAACACCAAATTAAGACTAATCTACGTCACGACGATAAATACGAGACGCGTAAAATGCGTGAAAATAATTCGATAACCGTGCGATTACCTGTTCGCGAACACTCCAAATGGTCGCGGAAGCGAAATTAAAAACGTTAGCAACAGCTTGATAACATCGTTTAATTACACGCTGCTTTGGGCAGGTTAATTCACTGGCAGAAATAATATTGTCAGTCGGGCCTATAGTTAATATTTGAGGCCTTTATATTTTTTGTATTGTGTTGAATGATTTATTGCAGAAAGCTGGTCAGCGAAGCTTCATTAATTCACATGTGCAAAGTTATAAAATGCCTGGCTGTTATTTATCTCGAGAGGAAGCGTGCATAAGAAGGAGTGGGGCTAAGTGGAATGGTACGCTAACAGAAATATATATATATATATATATATATATATATATATATATATATATATATATATATATATATATATATATATATATATATATATATATATATATATATATATAAGGGAAAGAAGTGTATACCTAAGGGCTCGTTTTTCCGTGTTTTTAACACAATAATAATGAGATATAACAGACAGTAATGCCAAGGAATGTACAGGGGAAGTTATTAACATTAATGGAATGTAAATAAGAAGAAAGAAAAGTGGATGAAAAAATTACCAACTGTAAGCAGGAATCGAACCTACGACCTTCGAATTACGCGTTCGATGCTCTAACCACTGAGCTATTACAGCGGCACTCCCTCCATCCACTTTTTTTGGGTTTATCTGTGAATTTAGAAGTAGGAGCGACAGTCAGCGCCATCTATAAGCCAAACAACGAGTGTGAAAACACTCTTATGCGCATGTTTGGCGTCACGTAGCACGTGAACTTATTAGAGCGGGCAGCTGATTAATTGTCCCTCTTATACAACCTAAACACACCAAGTCTGCCAGTACGAGACCCTCGTTCAATGAAATAAGGGAAAGAAGTGTATACCTAAGGGCTCGTTTTTCCGTGTTTTTAACACAATAATAATGAGATATAACAGACAGTAATGCCAAGGAATGTACAGGGGAAGTTATTAACATTAATGGAATGTAAATAAGAAGAAAGAAAAGTGGATGAAAAAATTACCAACTGTAAGCAGGAATCGAACCTACGACCTTCGAATTACGCGTTCGATGCTCTAACCACTGAGCTATTACAGCGGCACTCCCTCCATCCACTTTTTTTGGGTTTATCTGTGAATTTAGAAGTAGGAGCGACAGTCAGCGCCATCTATAAGCCAAACAACGAGTGTGAAAACACTCTTATGCGCATGTTTGGCGTCACGTAGCACGTGAACTTATTAGAGCGGGCAGCTGATTAATTGTCCCTCTTATACAACCTAAACACACCAAGTCTGCCAGTACGAGACCCTCGTTCAATGAAATAAGGGAAAGAAGTGTATACCTAAGGGCTCGTTTTTCCGTGTTTTTAACACAATAATAATGAGATATAACAGACAGTAATGCCAAGGAATGTACAGGGGAAGTTATTAACATTAATGGAATGTAAATAAGAAGAAAGAAAAGTGGATGAAAAAATTACCAACTGTAAGCAGGAATCGAACCTACGACCTTCGAATTACGCGTTCGATGCTCTAACCACTGAGCTATTACAGCGGCACTCCCTCCATCCACTTTTTTTGGGTTTATCTGTGAATTTAGAAGTAGGAGCGACAGTCAGCGCCATATATATATATATATATATATATATATATATATATATATATATATATATATATATATATATATATATATATATATATATATAACAGAGAACATTGGCAGATCAGCTCTGTTAAATTTTATTCGTGATTAGATATCGGATATGAATTGTTATTAGGTATTGGAGGAGTATTAGGTATTGGAGAGAACTAATAATATTCATTGTTATAATTACGTGACTGAGCAACAGGAACCTGACGCGGTATTCATGGGCTTCAGAGATAGAAGAATCAGTAGGGAATGCACATACATACATACATACATGCATGCACACATGCATACATGCATACATGCATGCATGCATGCATGCAAGCATACAAGCATACAAGCATACAAGGTGTACTGCTGACTCGAGAAACGCGTGCTTTTGTCTGGCAGCGCTTACAAGTTGCTTGAGGCGTAATGGTAAGACCTGTGTATTCAGTGACATCAGTTTGCGTTAAATAACCCACAGAATTTAAAATTTCAGAAGCCCTCGTCTGTTGTGCGCCTTATATTATCACGGAAGTCTCAGCACGCACAACCTAACTAATTGTTATTGTGCACATCAGATGGCAAAATCAGATTGATTGATTGATAGGTGGAGTTTAAAAGTCCCAAAACCACCATATGATTATGACAGACGTCGTAGTGGAGGGCTCCGGATATTCGGACCACCTGGGGTTCTTTAACGTGCACCCAAATCGGAGCACACGGGCGTACAACATTTCCGCCTCCACCGGAAATGCAGCCGCCGCAGCCGGGACTCGATCCCGCGACCTGCGGGTCTGCAGCCGAGTACCTTAGCCACTAGACCACCGCGGTGGGGCGGCAAAATCAGAGAAGCAGATCTTCGGTGCCTGGATTTCTGAGATGGAAGCGGCGAGTGCCGGCTGGCTGTTTTAATCTGTTGTTGGTTTCCATCGCGCAAATGAAACTTGAAAAAAGAAACTGTGTTTGCTTATTCACGGTTACGTGGAATACATACGCACTCGAACAGGATCACTCGCGCACCGACCAGGCACGTCGTGGGAAGATGGCTGGAGGATCGCGGTCGTCAGCTGCTCGCCCGAGAATCGGCGACCGCCGCTCTTCCCACGGCAGAGAGGGGCAAGTAATGAGGCGGTGTCCTGGGCAGCCGATTTCCAGATGCCGTATATATGCGGGGCTATAAAAAGCATCCAGATTGCACCAACAAAAAAAAAAAAAGAAGAGAAGTAATCAGCTAGAAGTTGCTTGCGAAACAGCTGCAGCTGTGGCGAGTGCCAATATTGGCAAAGGAGGATGAGACGTCGGTGTATTGGTCGTACTTTATTTGTTTTCTTTTTTTTGTCTTAGGGTTGATTGTCCGCCGGGATTGTTCTGTTTAGGCAACTCGATTGCCTATCCAGTTTTATGTGCAGGTGACCCTATGCATGGATGGATAAAAGAACTTTAATACTGTCCAATAGATCGCGCTAGCGTCCTAGCTTAAATCAGGCCGCTCCCACGTTGAGGCCGAGAGACCTAACCTTCCAGCTGCTTCGCAGGCCCATTGGACTAACCATAATTGTCCCTCTAGTATAGGACTGCGTAAAACTGCGTCCCATCGTTATTCAGTACTTTTCTTGCCGCTGCTTAACGCAGAACAACGTCAGAACACATAAGTGAGATTTATGGTGTCATGGAATTTATTGCGCGTTGTGCTAACAGAGAACTCCGGATAAATCCTGCTAAATCACAGTGACTTCAGGTAGGTTCTTGTGTGTAATAGCCTTAGCGTCATGGCCTGAGCTCTGTTTAGTTTGCTGTGAGGAGGGGGGGGGGAAGATCCTGCGTCCTAGATGTAAATGTTTCGTTATCTCATTGTACGAGGAGGTGATATTTGCATTCTGAAACTTCAACATCTTCTTGCCTTGTGGCTACATGGTTGGCAAGTCCTGGTGCAGCATTATGGGCAGATTCATTGAGGTTCGCAGGAGCACCGTTGATTTCTCCCATGTGAGCAGCAAACCAAATAGTCGTGAGTAGATTGATTAATTTTCGCTTGAGAATTGCCAGAGCCTATCTAGAGATTACTCCTTTGGCAAATGCTCGCACGGCTGCTTTAGAATCACGGTGTACCACAGGTGACTCGGTGCTTTACTTGATTTTTCTTGTTTGTGCATTGATCAGGCGGTTCGAGTCCAGAGTTTTATTTGGCATAAAGTAGCTTAGCTGCTTTATAAAAGAGACAACAACTGGATACGTGAGCGTAAAAATGAAAAGCAATTGAGCTGCATTTTCTAAAGTGCGCTTACCTTTCTAAGTACGAGGTACATGATCAGGATTATGGCACTCGTAGATTTCGCATAAATGTTTTGGTGCATAAAACTTTTTAATGTTGCTGAAACATTGCGCTCAAAGAGAGAAGGAAATATCAAATTCAGTATCTAGTATTTGACCTAGTTGCTTATAAGGCAACACTTATTTATTAAATTAGCTCAACAGTTTGTTTAGAGATGGCTTCGGTGCGTCTTCACCAACAGTTGCTGAGGTTCGCCTGGTGCGTGACTGTATTTTTGCTCCGGGTTGAAGTGCTTGTGTACAAAAAAAAAAGTTTGCAATGACATCTAGGTAGGCCTGCCATGTACCAGGAGTATGGGCTTTCGTGAGTACGCCATGCATGTGTGTTTTATTAGAGACGTAATGTAAATTACGGATATGTTCTCTTAAAAATAAAGAGGGTGAGCTGTTATACTTCACACGCATATTCACGTTTTAAACATGAATAATAAAAAAATGGTGGCACAAAAACGAAAATCGACGTCGTGGTGCTTCCTACAATGTGTTTGCCTACACAATCTTCGTTTATGTATCGATGCAAAGGTATAGTCATGCTCAATATGACTTGGAACACGGAAGTGCGTTGCCTCACGAGTTCAGATTGTGCATGGCCACTTACCCCTATTACTAAATGCGGTTCTGTCACTTGGGTATCATACCTAATTAGAAAATAATTAGTTGTTGAAATAAGTCACGCGCAACCTTTGAACTCGTGAGGCCACGCGCTCCTTTGTCGCAAACCATATTGAGCGCGGCTGTACATTTCTGCCGTTATTCTCAATACCCAGCGCTGGACGCCAAAGTGCGTGTTGCTGAGATTACACGCTCGCAAGGCGCCACACTTCCCTAGGCCTCGAATCCCTAGAAGCAAACGTCTTAGAAAAGGAACATGGCGAAGCGCAGCCAGTCTTTCGGGGCGGAGTGGTGCCACACCGGCGGCGGAACTTCGGAACGTTAGGGCGAGACGGAGCCGCTTATTTTCCTACCCCAAAGTGCCCGCCGCCATCCACAGCACCTCTTTGCCGAACCCCTCGCCCCGTTCTCCAGGTGCGGGCCGCCGAAATGCTGTTGCCTAGGGGCCGCCGCAGACGCGTTTCAACCAAAAAAGAACACGCGGCTCATCGGCACGAAAAGGAACTGAGCGACCGAAGCGATTCCGAGAATCCTGCGCTGGTGCATCTTGGCTCTAGAAAGGTGGAGAGAAAGGTGGAGAAACAGAGAGGAGGGAAGCAGAAGGGACCAGAGATGGATCCCGCCCTGCCGCCGCCGAGCTGCTCGGAAACGGACATTTAAATCAAAACTAGGTCCCGTGAGGTATGCGCGACCTGCTCGCCTCGAAGTCTTCCTTCCTCCTCATCGTCTTCGCTTTCTGGCACGGCGTGGAAGGGAAGAAGAAAGCCGACGACTTGGCGAGGAATGCAGGCGGAACTGCTACCGCCATAGCTGCATCCTCCCGGACTCGGCGTGAAAGAGGAGGGTCGAAAGAGAGAGAGAGCAGGGAGAGCAGCGACACTATGGTGGCTTAGGGACACCTTCGGTACGCTACCTCGCGCCCGGAGCCCCCACGACGTGCGAGTTACGTGCGTCTCGTGACGGTAGCTTTCGAGAGGGCGAGACAGTGGCCACCGTAATTGCGTCGACGTGCAACACGGAGGAAGCATCTTGCGCAAGACAGAGCAGAGCCCGGAAACGTCGACAGTGGCTTGTAGGCTCAAGCTGCGTACGCTGACGGCCTTGACCATATGACGTCATAAATGGAAAACAAGGAAGCGAGAGAGACACTGAGAAGCGCAACGTCCTTTTCCGTTTTAAAATTATTCCAGGAAAAGTGATGCTTGGTTGCATTGTTTGCACAGTGAAATATAAACGCTAGCAGATGCGTGCAAGAGGGCTGAGTTCGGTGAATGAAAATTTGGCTCATGTAGGCGCACACAGTTTATATATGCTTTTACATCGCATTGTTTGGAGAGAGAACTCTTTATTGAATTGCAGATAATTTAGCCGGCATGTAAAAATCGCTCACTTGCTACTTTGCGCGGGGAAGGGGATTGAGGATTGAATGTACAAATAAGAAAGGAGAGGAAAAAAAAGGTCAAATTGTAAATATATATGATAGAATAAAAAGAAAAGAAAGGAAAAGGCCACGTCTTTGACCATTGATTGATATGTGGGGTTTAACGTCCCAAAACCACTATATGATTATGAGAGACGCCGTAGTGAAGGGCTCCGGAAATTTAGACCACCTGGGGTTCTTTAACGTGCACCCAAATCTGAGCACACGGGCCTACAACATTTCCGCCTCCATCGGAAATGCAGACCTCTTTGACCATTGAATGAGGACGTGCGTTAATAGTTTTTTTAGTGGTGTCAAGGTTCACAAACTCTGACATGCGCATGACATTAACAGTGCAAGTTGACCACCGCGGAGGAGCTGGTGTTATGGTGCTAAGCCGCTGACCCAAAGGTCGCGAGTTCGATCCCAGCCGTGGTGCTCGCATTTTGATGGAGATGATATGTTAGAGAAGTCCGTGTACTGTATGATGGCAATGCGCGTTAATGAACTCCAGATGGTCTGAATTTCCCGAGCCCTCCACTACGGCGTCTCTCATTACGCCGTTACGGACGTTAAACCCCAGATATTATTCTATTACTAACAATAAGAGTTGTCAACGAAGACTCTTTGGGCACCGCCGTAGTCGTGTCTGGTCCGTTAAGATGCGTGACACCCCAAAACGGCACGACCGAGGCCGTAATGTCGGCTTTTGTACTCCCCTGCAGCAGCCCAGAAATGAGCGGATCCTCCTCTCTGTTAGAAAGGAAGTGATGCATTCAGCGATGGTCGTTCCCACGGGCGTAAGCACACCACAGAGTTCACTATAGATGGATTTTCTTGATCAATGGTCCCAGATACCAATGAACTGCAGGGAGGTCGCTACATTAGTTGTCGCTGTAAGTGAGCATGACTAACGTAGAAAGTAGTGTAGCATCCAAACATGCCGTGGCCACACGGAAGATTGTGCAGCATGCATTCAGTGATGGTCGTTTCCCCCGGGCGTAAGCACACACAGAGTTCACTCGCAATGGTGGTCCGTCGCTCAACACGTCTTCGCACAGCACGTGTAAACGAGTGCCTTGAAGTGTTTGTAATGTAAATGAGACGAATAGTGGACGAAAAGGTAAACTTGCCGCCGACATCCTATCGGTCACTTTTGTTTCTTCACATCTAAATAACAATTTCTAATAATACCATCCCTTATATTCTCCGTGGTATTATTTTTCTCAGTACTCATCATCATTTTGTCTAAAAAAGACACGATTCCTTTAGTTTATACTTCTCTTCTTGTTGTACCTTGAGGAACACGACACAGACGTTTAACTCAAGGAATATCGCTCAGCCTTAAGCCTTGTAATATAAATAAGTGTATATATGTCGATGAATGACAATTTGGCCAAATTTTTCCGCGAATTTGTGAACAAACAAATAAATTTTCCAGCGAGGTATCCCTAACCAAAATTCAAGAGATGCGTTTTTTTTTTCAGTTAGCACTCCCTTGCTTTTGCTTTGTTTCATTTTCTCCTGTCTATGCCATCGAGAGGAAAGGGAAACACGAGATGAAGAACTATGAGGCATATATTGAAAACCAACTTTGGCGCTCACGCACCATCGCTGGAATCTGGATGGATGAACACCCCTGGAGTGAGAAAGGTATTTTGCGAATAAGAGCTTCCGTTTAGAAAAACATCCTGGCCGAAAAGCCAACTTACGCCTAGATAATTACGGATAGGAGAAACGAACGCTGACGTACACTACTATATGCGCTTATCGCTTACGCGCGATGATACGCTTATCAGCGCAACGTCGAAAGGCCCAAGTACAGCAGTCTGAAAGAGCTCGCCTTGCTAGTGTCCAATCATGTGACACGGGGTAGGTTGCGTGTAATTAAAATATAGCTTAAAAAGTTCCGGATATACAAAACTCAATTTTTGTTGGGGTTTTAGTTAAAAATAAGGCTGACATTCAGACGGGTCGACTTATAAACGGGGTAAAAAAGTCGCTAAAACAGTACTTTAGCTATAACTAAAAAAAAAAATGTGCAAGCTCCTCTATAGGTTGTTGGAGGTGAAAATGCTGTAGCCCGTGTGCTCAGATTTGGGTGCACGTTAAAGAACCCCAGATGGTAGAAATTTCCGGAGCCCTCCACTACGGCGTCTCTCAGATGGTGGTTCATATCAATCAATTATAGGTTGTTACACGATAACATGGTTTCTGCGTTTAGACACGTACTCAAATAGGAAAATCACAGTTTGTATTCCAGCTGAATGTACATGCATCTAGTATGCGCTTCGAAATAACGAAAGTGTCTCATTAAGCTTTGTTAAGTTACAGATAGGTATTGCGGCGAAGTTGTCGAGCACGTGAAAAGAAAAATAAAATAGTTTTCTTATGGAGTGGAGTACCTGGAATTGTATATTAGAGATGTGCAGAACCTCCGCGGCTCTTAGGTCTGTTCTCAGGTTAGTTGAGAGCTCGCGCAAGTCTCTGTATACTAGATGTGTATGATATATTGCGGACAGCCACGATATCACACGTTCCACCATTGGTGGCCTAAGGTATCTAACTGATCGTGTGTCCGAAAAAAAAATCTAGGTTGCTATGCTCTCTACCCTAATATGACGATAAGCTTGGTGTCCTGAAGATGCCACAAAATTACGTTCAGCAGTGACTCAAAACTTGGCGTTTGAACTAACTCTCACTTTCCTTCACCGCCTTGCACTGCCGTACTGCGGTGAACTTGAACGTAACTACATGAACTCCAGGTCTCGCTTGCAGTGGGGCTGCAACGACTCCTCGTAAGATATGGCATCGAATAGCGTCTGTCTGGCGAGGTACCAACGTACGGGATTGCCATCAAGACGTTCCATCGTTGTGCAATGCGGAGCGAAGAGAGACCTTATCCGCTGAACACGTGTGCTTAGAGGCAGCGTCGCTTGAGAAAGCGCCACGTAAGGGTAGAAACTGTGTTTTGTACATTTTTTGCCCCTTGAATCTCATCGACGAGACTGCGCGGCGTCGGGTGACCCAGGCTAACAGTCCGCGACAAGCCGCCGCGAAAGACAATGGCCTGGAGTGAGAAAGCAGGGCTATCTCGTTTCAAGGCCGTTCCTGACGCGACGGACGTCAGCTCACATATATGCCCCATTGAGTCGTTTCGAATCGAGCCTGTATTTTAGATAGATAGAGGGAGAAATGTTTATTGTGGTAGAAAAACTGAGAGGTCGGCTTGAATAAACGTTCTGGCCTGCTGCTGAGCGTTGGAAAAAACAAGAGAGAATAAATGGTAGAGAAGGGAGCTTAACCAGTCCAGGATAATCTGTATGCTACCCTAAATGTGGAAAAGGGGTGAGGGTGAAAAAAAAAAACAGAAAAATCGTTTCTACAAAAGTTGAAGTAAAGCTTGCTAAAGCGAATTGTATTAGCTGCGTCGTATTGTGGTGTAATTGCAACGTGCAATCACCCATAGAAGCCAGTATAGCACTCGTTATACGTCGCGAACAAAACTGCATTTTCACTAGTGGTGGAGGAGCGCTGCTTTGCTCGAATGCGGATTAGCGCGAAATGCGTCTTTCGATTTCTTTTACAACTCCTACTCTTTCTTCGTTTTAAGTGAGAAGGGTAAAAATAAATTGGCCTTGTTTGCTTTTCAGACAGGCAGTACGAAGGGAATGCTTTCTTGCTCTAACAGTAAGTACTGAGGGGGACTGGTATGACGTATTTAAAATATTTAGTATGGCACGCTTGCTATTTTGAAAATAACACTTGTTTTCGGGTCGATTGTTCGGGACAAAATGCCTTTCAACGCAATGAATAGGTTAATTTATATGTTTCGAAGTGCCTTACAGGTGCCCTATGGGGAGCTGTTAAAAGGGGGCATGATATAAAATACACCTATTTCAACATAGCATAGCGTAAAGCTGATTGGAACCATTTGCAGAAATATGCAAAACGATTTTCCTGCTAGGTTGTTTTCTAACCAAAAAATCGTGCACGGGCTGCTTGTATCGCTCACTGTGCTTTTACAAATCCTATTGTCGAACTTCGAACGAACCCTCAGGTGAACGAGGCACCTGTCGTTCGTAAAGAAGGGAGTGGGGGGCTGGAAGGAAAACAAAAACACAATGAGTGAAAATAAATTGGTCTATTGAAGAACAACTTTGCAGGAAAGCAACTTTGCCGATTTCTACGGTCAATTCTAACACAGTACATCAAACAGTTCAAGCATAAAACAAAAACAAAAGCAACGTTAGTTCAGGGAAGTGGCGCGTAGCTTGCGCGCAAGAAATGGGACAAGGATTGAGACACTTAAATTATTTTGGAAACTTGGCTAACTTTGGTGGGACGTCTTTAGTACAAACCTTAAACTCGCCCTTGCGACCAGCCACAGCGTGTAGGACCTTCTCAAACTTCCATTACTCGTTGGTGTGGCAAGGGTCTGGAGGATTTGAGCGGCGGCTCTCTTTGGTGTCCTGTGTGTCATATGCGCATTGGCTTCTTCCTAGAAGCGGCACCATGGGGAAGCTGTGTCGGGTTATTGCAGTGGTTTTCTGTAGAGTGGACAAACATCCACCTGCACAGTTTGGGGGGGGGGGTTGCTTTTTCGCTCCTGACAGTGACTTACGATGGTAAGAATAGGCTACGTGAGTTAGTTTGCAATGTTTCGTTACGTTTCATCAAAATTTAGTGCGTTAGTGTGACAGTACTTGGATTACTCAGCATCGGCTAGGCGGGTGAAATTTCGAGCCGCGATGTTAGAGATATTGTAGCAGGAATGTTGTAGTGAGAGGCTAGGGGACTCGGACGTGGTCTCACTGGTGAATATTCTGAACGTCAAGACGGAAGATAAGGAAGGGGAGAGGATCGGCACTTCGAAATGTTTGCACATTTTCTCCGAAAATACCACCGCAGAGAGAAAAGTGAGCGCTGAATGTGGCTGCTGCTTTGGCCCTGCCTTTGAAGACAGTGTAAAACCGCTGACAGTGATTGGTGAATCGATTGCTGCGCGTCCACGCATTATTAGCCCTAACCTTCTTAACAGATGCGTCAAGCGATAACTAATTTTCTTGTCTGTGCTACTTCGGAGAGCACAGCAATGGTACTTCGGCGTAACCACTTTGCTTTTCAAGCTTCTTGAACGCTGCAGCGTTTTTTAACTATGGCCCACCTCAGAAATGTTCTCGTCGACAATGACCACTGTCAACATGCTCCTCGTTTCAGGAACGATCGTGTCTTATGAAACCATTCAGAGAAACGAAGTGGGTGCTTCCGTGCGAGCCTTCTTCAACTTTCGAAACACCTGGAGGAACGTAAGAAGGGTAGAACTTGGCTCTTCCCGTCAAGTTCTTCCCGCGACCTCGCTACGCCTTCTGTCATTCGCAGGAAGGAGGAGAGCTTCCATGGGAAACATCGTGGCCGTTCCTTTTTAAGGGGACCTTCGTTCGACCTCGCTCTCCTTTTGTTGCATATCCGCAGTGCTTTTTTCGCTGGGGCCTACATTACCCTCGCGTCTCTTCTTCCATGGCGAGCACCTCTATAGAAAAATAAAAGGTAAGGAACGCCGACCCGGGGACCAACGCCTAAAGGTAGAAGGGCGAGCCGAAAATTGTCGTTCTCTGGTGGACCGGTCGTTTGCTGCCGCACTCACAGCGCGACAACAATAGTTCGTTGTCTCGCTCCCACCTGGGCGCAGCTACTGAGTACATTGCGCAGGGAGGGGTCAGCTCGGAAGGGGGGAAGGAATTCAACAGCAAGAATCCGTTGCCAAATATTCGTTGCTCGCTGCCGCTTCGGCGCATGATTGGGTAGCTCCCACAGAGCGGCAGAGTGCTTTACCCTAGAAGGGGAGTGTCGAGCGCAGGGGTTTTTTTCTGCTCGCCTGTGTACAAACAGGTAGAGGTGAAAGGGGCCGGAGGTGAGGGTGCGACTGGGCTTCTTGCCTTCGTTTCTTCCTGTCGCTCTTACTTCCTCCGCTCTGCGACCCCCTGATGGTTTCCATTCTTTCGGGACCGAGAAAGCCTTTGAAGGGCACCCCCAATCCTGCTTCTCACAGCGTTGTCGTCCCTCCTCCCCTTTCAATTCTCGTTGAGGTTTCAGAGCAGCGTTCCATTCAAGCAACCGTATATTCGTATGCGTTAGCCAGGTAGGGCTGTGAGGTGAGGTGCATGCCGTGGTCGTCGACAGGCGTCGTTCGGCTGAGGGAAGAAGCCGGTTTTTTTTTAGGGCACGGGAACGCCGTCGTGGAACCGTTTGGCTCCGTACTCGCTACTGCTCCGGGTCCCGTGAGAAAATCGGGCGAAGACGGGCGCTTCCCGTGGCCTTTCTCTTCCTGCCTCTTTCGCGCATCCGGGCTCGCCACCTTGTCCGGAATCAACAGGAAAAGCGGGTGCGCAAGCCACGCACGAGAAATGTGAGTAGCTATTCAGCGCGCACCTTCTTTTCGGAGTGCACGTACGACAGATGGAGTATAGGGGTCGAAAACACACGCTCGCACGCACAAAGAAATAAGCGGCCACTTACCCGGCGTTTCGTTTCATTGTCTTTCCGCGGCCGGCCGTTTCCGGAGGTTGTTTCGCAAGTTAGTCTCTATCGCGGCATTGTTCGCTGTGCTTTTCTCGACGTTTTGCATCCATTTCACGGTTTCCAGAGAAAACGTGATGAGAAAAACAAAAGCAGAGTTAACTGGCGTGACTGCAGCGAAAAAAGACGGTGCTGGTTTGAACTTAATGCCCGCATGTGTGCCGCTTGCGCGCACGCTAGCGCGTACTCAACATAACTTTTGTTCGAGCAATGCTTCGGTATACACGCCGAGCTGCCATCTGTTCCTCAATCCATTTGTCATACCTAGGGCCTAGTAATATTGCGGTGAACTCGCACTCTTCTTGCAATACTTCAATCGCAACCTTTATGCAAGACGCCACTTTTTTTTTTTACCAAGCTTCGCATTTTTTTTATCGCGTGGCGTTTCATGAGTTAACTGCCACGACAGAGTTTCTCGATTTGTAGTGCATAAATTGAAAGGAACTCGAGCAGCTCTTGAGCGGCGATCGGAACTAGGCGCAGCGAACGTCACAGCACCGTATTTTCCTCGCTTTGGTATTTTGCATGCGCTCCAGGGACGATAATGAGCGGTGTAAACAATGAGCGCTTGGCGGCGACCGATCGTATTTCATCGCTTTTTGGCTTGCGCGTACGCCCGCGACAGGCAGCCGCTGGCTGGAAACCATGCCTCCTCTCCCTTTTCTTGCAGCCATTGCATTCGACTCTACAGTGCGTACAGCCATTACCCACGTGGACGTGCGTCATGTCGTTTGGCGCATATCGTTCGACGGTGGCTCGAGAGCTTGCAGACGACTTTCTTTTTATACTGGAAGTAGTTTGTGTTCGCTTCACTTACACGAGTGAGTGCGCGTTCGGCCCCACCGAGTTTTTTTTGTTTTAATTTTCTTACATCGCTCCAGCCTTCCTTTGCGTCCGTAGTATAGCGCGTACTTAAGGTTCGCGGAATCAACTCATGAATTATGTATCCCGTGAATGCGCCAGGACTCATCTGATCGTGTTCCTTTTTATTTTATTCTTTTCCTGCTTTAGGTGAGGGGGAGCCGAATATCGTTACAAGCACCACTCGGGAGGAGCTACGACAATCGATTAGCCTTGGGCAGGTCTGGATGAGTGGCAATGTTGCTCGATTGCCGGAATATTGCACTCGTCCCGGCCTTTCTCTGGCTTTACAAGCAGCGCTGGATTGCCACCTGCAGCGACAAAGATCTGCGCCTGCCTCCTGCGAGGATCGTCAAACTATCCACGTCATAACGTGCATGCATTTGTGCTATATTAATCGTTGGGTTTGAATGGCCCGAAACCATGATATGATTATAAGAGACGCCGTAGTGGTGGACTCCGGGAATTTCGACCACGGGGGGGGGGGGGGGGGGTGGCGTCCTTAACGCGCACTTAAATCTGAGCACGTGGTCCTGAAGCATTTTTGCCGCCACCGAAAATGCGGCCGCCCTGGGGTGGCGCCAGGATTTTTTTAGGGAAAAGGGAGAGGCACCCATGACAAGCGAGTTCCTTCAGGGATGCTGGGAACTTTTGTGTTTTGACTGTTCTTGCTTTTGGGTCAGCAAAAGGAGGGGGGCAGGCAAAATTTTTTTTTGGGGGGGGGGGCTGCAGCCACCCATGCACGGCCGCCGTGGCCGAGATTTTGTTCATGCGTTTGCATGATTACGAGTTTTCCTCACTTTAACCGCATAATTTCGCACTGAGATTGGTCGGGGAGAAAATAAACGCCTTTATTTTTAGAGTGTAACTTTGGAGAGGTGTTCTTGCAGTCCAAAATGCATCCAGAAGGCGGCCTTATGGCAGCCTGTCCACCGTGTATTATTTTCGCGCTTTTAACCTTAAGTATGGACAACCTATTAGCCCACTCAACCATCTTGTTTACTCACTCTAAAGGGTGACAAAATTAGGCGTTACTCTCTAAGAAGCTCCTGGCTCCCCACGTATACGACTCTGCTTAGAGAGGCAAGTTACCTCCTTTTTATAACTCACGGCTCTCCTAAAGAATTACGACCTCCAAAAAGAGTTCACATGTGTCTTTACAGAGAGTAATAAGCGGCAAGTCAAGACTTACAAAAAAAAAAAGTTTTTTCTTGAGTGTTGCTCGCCGCTTTGCCATGGTTCAAGCGTACACACTCTGTATATGAATGTTTTTTTTATTTTTAACGTAAAGCTTGAGGAATAGGGCGATGCAGAGGGATTAGGCGTTAATATTTTCGAATAAATACGGGCCAGTTTTGTTTCGGGAGCCGGGAAGTTTTTGTTTGTGCATCACTAAACTACCGCTGCGGCGCTCTGAATAAAGATATATATTCCACACACGTCAGCCTATTGTTGTGATTTGCGAAATTCAAAACGGAACTCGCGTGTTGGTAATCGTGGCAGAGGCCTTTCGTTCAGACGCACGATAAAGCATTTTTTAAGACAGCATGCTTATATGTACGTGACCTCGTCAATCTAGCTTTTTTCACTTTGAATGTGAAAAAGGCTGTGAGATGAGTGATACCGGAAAGATCACGTCACGTTCAGGGAGGCGAGGTTCATGCAAAAGTGTCGGAGCATTACAATGCAATAGACATGATAATAAAGCAAATGAAGTCAGCAGTCAGCCAATTATTGAATTTAAGTGTGCAGCAATAATCGAACCAAGTTCATTGTGCAGGCGGTTTATAAACAATTAAAGGCTAACATAAAGTGCGCAGTAAAAGAGCTACTCCGGATGACTATGGCCTTTGAGCAATCTTAGGCGAATGCGTATGAGACCCTGTGTATTTTAGTGTTGACATTCACATGTGAACTCAGAGATATGGAACAAAAAAAATTTCCGCCTGTATTTTCAACTAAGTTGGAAGACTTGGCCCTCAAGTCGACAGAGACAACCTTCATTATAGACGAATACTATAGGAACATAATTAATTTAATGCGTTTTTCACCAACTGCCATGTCTATAGTGGCCGCTCCGTGAGCTAGAGGAGGTCACGTTTAGTGACGTAACGCATGCCTGCAACGGGCGAGCCAACAGCCGTCACCCGCGTCTCTCGATCCGCTCAGCTTCCCCTACAGTTCCCAGAGCTATATATACAACGGCACCGGTAGCGAAGTTCGAACCACTCCAAGACATTTTTCACTGAAGGCTCTCTGGGTTCCGTCATGGTTCTCTCTGGGCTGTTAGCATGTAGCTCCCTAAAGACGCACTGCGAGGCGGTGACGTTGGCTTTTGTGCAGCCGGCAATGCAGTTTACTACGAGATCTAATGGTAGCGCCAGAATACACAGTCTAGAGAGTAGACATGTCAGAGCACATTCCTGTTTCTTTTGTAGTTGTAAGGAAGGGAGTCACGGGTAATTATGGACGTACTCAGGAAGCGTTCGCCAAAAACGGGCCCTAAATGGAGACGCTTGAGCCTGTCAATGTGTTCAGCGAGCGCTTCATTTTCTTAGTATCCCTGGGTGTCAGTGTCGACAATACTGAGGCGGCACAAAAGAGGACTCGCTTGCTGGATTTCGGGCCGACGGGTCGTGCGCTCGCGCGCTCAGCGCGCTTGCGATCTCCCGCGTCATCGTGGCTCTGGCCGACTGGGCTCGCCCTACGTCATCTCCTGCCGCCGACGACCTCCCACCTCCGACGACAGTGCAGCTCTGACTTACTGGACTTGTTCTACGCCATCCACCGACGCCGAAAGGAGCTCTCGCAGGTGCGCCCCGTCCTCGGACTCCATTGACCGTGCTCTATCTTTCCTATCTCTTCTATCCCCTCGGTTTGTCCTCGCTCGCTGTGGCTTACCACCACACGTCTCTTCTTCTCTTCTCCTTCTTCGGCTTTCCCACATCTTTACTCCTATCCTTTTTATCCCTCCTCACCCCATCCCTCGTGAGCTACTGTGGCGGTGTCGCTCATTGAAGCAGACAATAACGGGGCTCACTTTTCTCTTCTTTTCTCTTTTAATAATAGCCACTCCGCGGCACAAAAGAGCTCGATCGTTCCTTATAGTCAGTGTCAGGTGCTTATAGCAGCCAGAATATATTGTATATTCTACGCACTATACGGCTGGGACAAATCATCAGCTTTGTGGAAGGGGGAGAGTGGGATGAAAGGTGTGGCGGAGAATGTGAAGAGGAGGTCAGGAACTCGCGCAACCTGCATACGTCATGGCTAGCGTGCTGCCTTCGTGCGCGGTTCACCCATGAAAAATGCGGCTAGCTGTTCCAAAATGCGCAAAAAATAAACTGTTTATTGGAACAGTCAGACCTTCGAAGTACAATCTTGAAGTTTTGTCCGTTTTTTTTTTCAGTTTTTGCTCAGTATTTCTAATTAATAAAAGCAAGCTTGTGAGCTCATGAGGAAGCACAAATCGTTGGTGAAGCTGGCACGCTCCGCTATGGCGACAGCAGTTCCTGATTATGTTGAACAGTGTTCGTACTCATTTCCAGAAAGAAATACGACGCTTCGTTCTAGAATACTACCCAACATCCCACCATACCTCGTAGACTAGTGGAATCGATTTTCTTTCTCTTTACTATGGTCGATGCTACCAAGCTTACCTGGGAAGACTAACGAAGGGTCACACGGCTTCGAGAACGAGGCCCGCCTCTGCTTTTCATTAGGAAGCATCCTTTTCTCTCTGAGCCTGATCTCTGAAAAGAATAACCGCAAGGGTTTAACGTTCGAAAAGCATGCTATGATTATAAGGCACACCGTAGGGATTCGCTCGCAGGATTTCAAGCTGGACGGTTGTGCCCTCGCGATCTCCGACGCCAGCGTAGCTCCCGCCGACTGGTTCGCCCTCCGCGGTCTCCTGACGCCGTGCAGCTCTCGCATTGTGGCGCCCCGCCCTTGGACTGCTTCGACCGGATCCCCACTTTCCTGTCTCCTTCTTTTTTCCGTCGCTTGCCTGTCTATTTCTTCATCTATTTTCCTTCTATTCTTTTTATCCCTCCTTCCCCCCACCCCTATAAGGCACTGCGCCGTGTCGCCTGAAGGCAGACAGACATTAGGTGCCTTTTTCCTCTTCCTTCTAACCACTACCACCACCACACCGTAGGGCTGGGCTCCGAAAATGTCCACCACGGTGTTCAGGTTGCCCCTAAATCTGGTTACGTGGGTCCCAAGAATTTTTGCCTCCGTCGAAAATGCGGCGGCCGCGGCCGGGATTCGGTTCGCTCACCTCTAGGTCAGCACTCAACGCTTGTCCTTCTTTCATGTTTTTTTTTCGCACCATAAGCTCGTTAAGAATGAACCAACTCGCCCAAGGAGTCACTCAGCATTCGAGTGTCGTAACCCACTGTGGCGGGTCAATCTCTGAAAACAAATAAGGCGTGATAAGGATGGCCGCAGGTTTGGACGACGCAGATGGACGCGTTGCTAAGTAGTGAGCGTGCGACATGGAAACACCTGTAAGTTAGCTTTCCCGCTGTTGCGTTTTCCAACTTACAATTGTTCTTAACTGCTTTTCTAGCTCAAGGTAAGTTCAGCACTCCTCATTCCAGTGAAAATGCGGGAGCACCACAAAGGCTTTTCAAAGCACACTGCAGGAATGTCACGGCGCATTGTATTTACACGCCGTACAACTGGAGAACAGAAGACAGGAAGTAAAGGAAAGGCAGGGCTTAACGTTATGTAGCAAAAATAGTTTGGGTTTGCCGGCTAGTCTGTGGTCAAGGTTATCTGGTTGAAAATAAACTTTCCCACGCATGCGCAGCGCGTGCCAAACAACTTGTCCGCGACACCTATAGCGGTAAGCCATCTACTGGCGACCGCAGTGCCAAACCGGAAAAGGGTGTTCTTGTGACTGACAGGCATATTGGCAGTTCTATACGCTGCCAATGAAGTTTTAGACGCTGCTGCCAATCACCGGTTACGTAGTGCGCGTGCGCGCGCACACACACACACACACACACACACATCAAACACGCACACACAGACACACCTTTTTCGGCGTTTGTGTGATTAAGAGTCCGTCATATATTGTTTACCCCCGCCTTATGTAATGCCTCCGGGCCTTTAAGGCTTCAATAAATGAAATGAAATGTACACACACCAGTTTTGTGATCGAAGCTGCATGAAGGCATCAGCTCGCGCGGTCCGTCGTGCCATTGAGTCCACTCACACTGGGGTGTTTTCGGGATCGCAATGCGACACAAGACAAGAGCCATGCTCATAATGCATACAGCGGTGAACGCGTGGCCGACGGCACTATCAGCGCCCCGTAACAGCCATCGTTTTCTTTATTAAACAGTTCAAATTTAATCAGTTTCATAGTAATGTTTGCATTCACACACCAACCTTTAATCCAGATGAACTTGAAATGCAAAATGCGCCAGCTTGGCCGACAAAAACGCGGCTAGCGGGTGACGAAGAAGCGTATGCATGGCGTGGTGCCCGAGGTGGAAAGAGTGTATCACTGAGCAAGTGCTGGGCATGTACAATACTTCCGACGAGGGTGCATGTTACGGGGCGGTGATAGTGCTGTTGACCACGCACTCGGGTGTTCATTCCAACAGTGCTCACCGCTGTAGCTCTCGGTCACGCAGTGACGGGCTCACCGAGTCCTCCAGCTGTCTAGGGATCTGCTGTGTCATGGTCAACCAAAAAGGGAGACGCGCGCGCGTGCACCGCGTCTGCTTTATTGTGTACCGTCATGGTTGCATGTCCCACGACCGCAACGTCGGCAGCGTTTCAACGCTGCTGTTATGCACGACAGCTGCGGCCATGATTGCGACATTTCACTGTCACGACGTCCGCAGTTTTAAGCGTGGCTTTCTCGACTCGCTCCAGCGACGTGCCTTTGCTGTGTAGCTAATCGCGGCGACCACGTTTTAAACTAATTCTCCTCCGTTATCTCGCAACCTCTCGTTCTGATTTGGCTTGGGACAAGTGATGCTCTTGTCTCCAGCTAAAATTGGTACAGGCTAATCGGCAGGGGCTTTCACCGGTGGTGCGATTTATCCATGTGACTGGATGCTCTTCAGAGTGAACGGTGCTTTATTGCCGCATCATCGTTTGACGTCATCTGTGCTCTCGATTACGGTCAGAGCAATGCCGTTTAGATAACTTCAGGCCTGCTCGCTGCCTCGGCCTCTGACGTCACTCCGTTGCGTCCGGCGTGTTTCGCTGCACAGGCGTGCCTACGCTTGCTCTCGTCGCTCGACAGACATTGATTGGCAAGCCCGACGAACATTTTCGTGGCGTGCTGGTGTACTTGTTGGCGACTCGAGAAGACCGTCTCTTTCTGTGTCCGTGAACTGCAGCGTGAATATGTTATGTGTTTTGTGCACTGGCTATTCGCAATCTTTACGGCTGCCAATTCGAACGGTTGGGCGATGCTGCGTTGCGAATTGTCGCGGCAAAGGGACCGAAGTTGCGAGTGTTCTCGTTTCTCGAGGAAAACAGAAGAATATGGGAGTGTGTCGTTCGTCAAGCTGACGTCGAAATTCGCATTCTTCGTGACCTGAAGGTACGTGTGTCCGTACTACATATTTCTAATTGGTTCTAATGGCCCCGTATCCACCATGTTTCGTTCTTGCTCTAAGATAAAGGTGCCATGTGTGCCGACTCTTTTGCGTAAGCCCTGCTTACAAAATAATAAACGCCCGCGACAGTACGTTTTAAGAACAGGTTTTTTTCCTTCAGGGTCGGTAAACATTTTGCTATTGCCGATTAGCGCCGTGGACTTGTATCACTTGGTTTCCCTTGGACTTGTATCCCTTGTATCCCTGACTTGGTTTTTTGGCGGTATTCATACCACTTTATTGCGGAGAGGAACATCTGTACACAGAAATGGCGTATTCTTCCAAGTCGTCCGTTAACCGTAGAACGTCAGAAGACCACGCCCACTGAGGGGTCTTCACGAACCGCTGATGACACAAAGAAAGATAGCAAAGTCATAACTATGCTTCGTTCTCTCATGAATGCCGTACGAGAGATCTTGTTGGACATGGAGACAACGTCAGCTCGAAGTGCTTTCAAAGTACTGGATGCCTTAAGCCCAGTATTTCAATCACTCGAGTAGAAATATGACTAGCGATCGCCATAATTTCTGAGAAGCCAAGGAAGCATCCATCATTCAGTGGAACGCCAGTGGACTAAAACAGCCTCTTTTGGGGCTTTTGTAAGTTACTGCGCGTCAACATGTTCCAAGTCATCAGAATTTGTGAGCCCAACGCGTGTGCGTGCTCTCATCTCTCTCCCTTTTTCCATCTTTCAAACTCCCTCATCCCTATCCCCAGTGTAGGGCAGTATACCGGTCGTTCGATACGGACTTTCCCTCTTGCTCTTCTCTCTTTTCTTGAAATTTAGATGCATGTGGACACTTACGGTAAAGCGTAAAGCGCTTTCTTAATTGGTTTTCAAGTGTGATTTCTACTTCAAGCTAGAATATTTAGGAACCGCTACCTAAGTGTACCGATCCGAACGCCAGCAGTGAAATAGAAGCGCCTACTACACGGTTTAATATAGACCCAGTCCTAACATTTTTTTTTCAGCAACTAAGTAACATGGGACTACGCACCACTGCGAGAATGCCCAGAGCAAAAAAGGGAGCCACTTCTTGTGTCGGTCACAAGATTTTTTTGTGAAACAAAAAAATTTCGTTTTCTTTTGCAATGGTCCTGACCCTGATAATGTGCTGAATAACATACTTATGGTAGCAGCACAAACTCTCCTCAATAACTACATGTCTATGAAAGCAGATGTGCGAAAGAGTACAAATAAAACTGCGGAAACTTTCCAAATGAGTAGAAGCAGTTTCTCTGCCTATGCTGTGGTGGTCTAGTGGCTAAGGTACTCGGCTGCTGACCCGCCGGTCACGGGATCGAATCCCGGCTGCATTTTTGATGAATGTGAAAATGCTAAGGCCCATGTGTTCAGATTTGGGTGCACGTTAAAGAAACTCATGTGGTTGAAATTTCCGGAGCACTCCACTAAGGCGTCTTTCATAATCATATATGGTGGTTTTGGGACGTTAAACCTCACATATAAATAATCAGTTTCTCTCCATAGTGTGTGTGTGTAAATAAATATTGAATAAAATTCACCTAATTTATTTTGTCACTTTGTGCGTGCATGAAATTTCGCTCTTGTAGATTGACCACACGTTCGATAGCGTACATCCTTTGACTTTTTCGCGGAAGAAATGGCTCATAGGCGAGTCTCCAAAAGCTCTAAAGCGCAATAAATTTTTTAAATGAGTGCTTTTTTTTTACTCCAAGGGAGAATGAAGCTGTTAAACATGCAAAACTTGCCACGAACGCTTTATCTTTTAACGGGAGACGATTGTGGCATTAGATTCAGACTCCCGTAAGTGCGCTCCCTCGGGCAAAACGAGTGACGTCACGGTGGGAGTGAGCAGGCCTGATGATCTTCTGGGTGGCATTGGTTGTACCATGCATGGTTATACCCAGCCAAAGCGATTCGATGCGACAGCCGCTGACCCCCGTATACTCACAAACGCTCCTCGACTCGAATTTCATGACGATAGTTATAGCGCGAGAACAAAACGACGACACAGAGACAAGAAGGACACGAAAGACACGGGCGCTGTCTCTGTGTCGTCGTTTTGTTCTCGCGCTATAACTATCGTCATGCCATACCAACTAGCCCAAGCTGCCACACTTCGAATTTCATCCTTTACTCGACAGCGTTGAGCACTGCGCCGCCGCTCGACTGAAAATGACGCAGCGCTTCTCGAGAATCGCCGCAGATTATGGATGATATGCAGTCACTTGCTCTGCCCGCAGAGGCGCTGTCATCTACTTTCTGAAGTGAAGGTGAAGCGTTGAGTGAAGGGACGTTCTAGAATACGGGGGCGAGTGTCATTACGGAAGGAGTCATTTTATCAGGCATATACTTCGTGATGCCACGCACCACCGTTCTTGCACGCCACAGTACTGCCCGGTGTATCTTACGGAATGCCGCGTGCGGATGCTGCTACGTTTACAGTTTGCGGCGCGTGAAATGGCACACGGATTATTGCCGTGGAGCTCGCCGAAAGCTCGTGTCGTGGCATTTTTTCGCCTTTGCGTGTGCGCGCTATTTCACGATGGAGCTCGTGTACTAGCGCTTCAAGCCGTCAACAGCACCCTGCCGTAGCGAGGGAAGCCCCGTTGCCGGTGGTGACGATAAGGTATGTCGTTTCTTTGTTGTTAAGGCATTGATTGAAAGATGGCCTGATGGTGCCGTTTAAAGTGAAGTCGATATTTGGTGTATCCACTATGCGGTCTTCAGGAACGCGGTATAAACGGTATTCTATAGATGATAAGACCACCCGTGGTTCTCTGAAGAACGTTTCAACCGACCCGCACGAGTGTTTTTGCATTTCGCTCGATTTGGAACGCGGCTGCCTTTGTTGGGTACAAAACTGACGAACTCAAGTATAGCTTCGCAACACCTCAGCCGTCGACACCTCAGCCATGTACTAACTGTAAAGTACCGCTTAAACTGCGCTATATTTTCTTACATGTTAGTTTAGTGGCGTTATGGCAATAACGTATCGAGCTTAGTGGCCATCACCGATTCGGCAGTGCACAATTCCTTTTGCGGTCATTTAGGATAGTCAACTGACAAGTACTGCAACCTTGTACACAGCTGTTCACAAAAATGTCGTTTACCTAACACTATTTATGTTCAAATCAGTCGTCTACACCTGAGACATAGCAAGCTCAAAGCGATGTGTCCTTCTCTTCGTATATCCTTCTTTGTTCTCAACTTTGCGGCGACAACTGTTGTGCAAGAGAAGAGTTGTAGCTGGTGCCGCGCATTGGTGCCAACGTCTCCTTATGCGTACTATGGTTGTCAAATGAAACGTGCACAACGGAACGCGTCGAACGAGCATTATATTTGCTATAGTTCGCGCTGTCCAGTCATCACACGGTTAGGCAGCCCGGAGTGATCCCCACACGGAGGAATGTTTTCGCACATGTTTTAACTCTAATATAACTGAAGCAACACGCCTGCGCAGGCTACATTATCACCATTTGAGAACAAAATATCGACCAAAAAATACAGGGGGATAGAGCAGTGCTGCCGAACCAGATGCGCGCGGCTTTCAGCGGTGATAACTGGACGGCGCGCGCTGTAGTGTTGGTGATGCTCCATTCACGTGCTCCGCTGTTCGCGTTTCACTTGACTTTGATAGTATACTTAGTAATAATCCACGGCACGCGTTTGCGGCGAAGTTACGAAAGCACGCATGATAGCCCGAGTCCCAAGAGACGGGCATTTGCCGAGAAGTGGCGTGTACTGAGCTCTGTCCAACCGGCTTCTTTCTGACAGCGTCATTCGCTCCAGGTGTACAGAAAACCTGTCTGTATTACAGTGACGTCACGAAGAAGCGCATTGACTGCCTCGACACTGAACAAAACAGGCTGCTGCTTTCAGCGCATGTCAGTCGACGAGGGTTGGTGACACTTGTGACTCGCATCGCGTAGCTCGACGATGACAGCTTGTCTCGTTTCCTGGCTTCACTATCGCTCCACGCGTCATTTCTCCGA